>NC_084620.1:22528379-22778379 GCF_033978795.1 Nerophis ophidion
TTTGTATATCACATTTGTATTTGTATATTAATTAATATATGCATCTGTATTAATATCATATTGATATATATAAGTTAACTTCCATAGTTTTGTAGCTCATTAGCTTTTGAAAGGAACCTATGATGATTCTAATCTACACAGAGTAGCTGGGACATACCGTGCCAGCATCTTGAGAGTTCCAGGTTCGATGCTAGCTTCCACCATCATAGTGACATCCGTTATGTCCTTAGGCAAGACACTTCATCCACTTTTCTCCCGGTGCCACTCACACTAGTGTATTAATGTGGATGAATGTTTGGTGGTGATCAGAATGGTGACTGTAAGAGGAAAAACCTGGGATTAATGTTGCTTTTCAGACATGAGCATTACATTTATGTTTCGTGACAAGGCGTCTGTCTCGGTACAACAACGCTCTCTTCTTTCATTTCGCCACGAAACCCGGCTCCCCTGAGGCTGTTTTGATCAACCTGTTTCAGCCCGTTTCTGTAGCGACTCGACACAGCGACTGTATCTGGAGGCCCGATGGTGTCAATCAATGATGTCATGAGGAAAGACAAAGTGTGCCTCCGGCTGTGGAAAATGTCAGCCTTTTGATTCACAATCATCAGGGTAGAGGGAAGCCCACCTGCTTCCATGGAAACATTTTAAAAAGTTGTGTGGGAGCAACATCCATGTGTTCAATACTGTCAACCAGAGGTGGGTTGGGTAGCCAAAAATTGAACTGAAGTACTAATGCCGTTGCTTTAAAAGTTCAAGTTAAAGTACCAATGATTGTCACACACACACTGGGTGTGGCAAAAGTATTCCCTGCATTTGACCCTCAAGTAAAAGTAAAATGTAGTCATCCAAATAATAACCAGAGTACCTAGTGAAAACATACTCAAGTACTAAGTAACTTGGGGGTTTAACGATTTGTTTCAACATCAATTCGATTCCATATTTTTGGCTGCCGATAAGATTTAGGGATAATATTCTTTTTTTACAACGATAAGATCTAAAATGATTCAGTGAGTTGAAATCAATTCAGTAACCTTTTAGCATAAAAATTCAACCGGTTTTACTGTGAAATACATACTGGATACTCAACACTGCAGGAGGTGTTTCCTATATTCCTGTTATTTCTTGTAAGGGAATTATTTATAAATGAATTATGGATACAAACAATCAAACAGCAATTAATGGCCAATACATTCACATATTATTTGAATAAAGTGCAACCAACACTTTAGGTTGAATTAACAAGTGGAAACCTTTTCTGCTCACATTTTCAATATTGAGAACATTTTCAATAAAAATAAACTACATTTCAACAGTAGATTTACCTGCTAGAGAAAGTTCCCCAACCCGGCCATACAGTATCTGTTCTCCACCTGGCGACGCCGATGACGGACAGTGTCCCAGGTGTGCGGAAGCATGTATGCTCCCTCATTCCTGTTGACGGTGTGGTAAAAATGTATCAAAACATGCACTCCAACTGTGTTGCATGTGCTATTATTTTTCTGACTAATCCATCATATAGTGACAATGTTATCTAAGTCATAACTGATTTTAAATTTCTCACATAGTTTGAGAAATTGTAATTGTGGGGTTTTTAGTCAAATCCCCACACAATTTGGTAAACACTTCCAGAGAAGCACATGTCTATTCAATTTGATCAGGAATGGTTAAAAACATGGCCACCATTATGAACATTTTTTTTTTTTTACAATTTGTCTAACTGTTATAAAGTGGCCACATTATGCAAAACCAACTTTTCTTACCTGATGGTACCTCTGTTTGTTTATTTAGGATTTCCCAAATTTGAGAATTTGAATCCAAATCATGGAGGCATGGCAAAGATTTTTTTTTATAAAACACGCATGCATCTTTAGACTTTAGTGGTGTGTATTGCCTTAGTTACATCAGAGTATATCTCCATATATGGTAGAGGTTTACGCTAAGAGCTTTGTTCAAGTCCAAAATAGTTTTCTGTTGTAGTCCAAAGTTCCAGTCAATAAGTTCCTTCTTTTTCACTATTGTTGTGGGGCAGACTGGCTAGTACATGCATGTGCATGCTAATATTCTCTGCTATGGCCATTTCTAATAAAAAGTAGTGTATAGGTTATATTTTGTTGCGTGAATTTTGAAGAAAACAAAGTGGTGGGCCACCAACCCAATATGGCTACTGTGCATGGAACGGTACAAACTATCTGTGTGCGCAAGGGGGCTAGAGCTCACCATTAAAAAGCAGATCCGAGCAACAAAAAAATCTAACTATGCAATGGAATCAATCCAGATCTGTCGAGTAATCCCAAGGATTATCCATTTGTCACATTCCTAGACATGTCAAACTATTGGGTGCTCCAGATGTCATTCTACACGGTAAAACGAATGAAAACTTGGAAAAGCATAGACACCTACAATTTTTTTGTGTGTGGCTGGGTCAAGGAAATTGGTATCAACAAATAAATCATGCATCGATTTTGCTCGGGTAAACACATCCTTAACACCTTTAGCATGTTAACAAAAAATGTCTATTTTATAAGTAAATAAATATACATTATGAGTGAATGAATGATGGGTTTCAGTTCTATGTTAAGCGCTTTGAGTGTCTTGAAAAGCGCTGTATAAATCGAATCCATTATTATTGTTATCATACTGCAGGTGCGGCCAACGTGCATGGAGAAATGTACGCTAAAAATGCTTCCAATAGAAGTTGCTACTTTGCAGGCCTGTTGGCAAAAAAAACGTTTCCTTGATTTTACGATGAAATTCCAGCCCACTGGCTGCTCCAATCAAGGCGCAGTTTCAACTTGTGGTTGCACAAATCAAACAAGTCCAGGCAGCCGTAGGAGGTAGGTTGTGTTAGGAGGGTGTGTGTTGAGAAAGCCGTAGGGTTCTTGGAAGTCCTCGTCTTGGAAATGGTGGACAGCGCCTATCGACAGTCTGCGCGTGGTTCCGACAAACCCGGCCCCGTATTGACAGAGACAAACAAGAGATGAGCCCGATGTGTGAATGTCAAATCACGGCTGTCAGAGGCTGAGAGGAGTCAATGATGGAGTCAATGAGGGTGGGTGGGGGAGGCATGATGGGAGCAGTGGTGAGACAGGAGCAGCCAGATGGAGCTGCTTAAATGCTGCAGTGTTGTCTCCAAATGTGCACGGAGACACACAAGAGCCCAGCGCTCTCCTGTTGCTTCTGGAGATAAATTGAAGGCTGCTCAACCACCAACACCTCCCTTATACACAGGCTGGTACACACACACACAAACACACACACACACACACAAACGCGTGCAGCCTGCCGATTCATTTGCTCGGTTTTTATTGCCTTCCAAGAGAGAAGAACAGAAGTGTAGTCTGGCAGAACAAAAAAGAACCCTCAGCTAAATATTCCCACTCGGCACTCCAGGGCTCGCTCACAAGCGTCGTGGATGAGTGGCGGCATTTTGATGCCATTGTCTCACACGAGGGCCTTGGCTTTTCTATTAACATGTGTCTTTTTCACGCTCAAAAGAGTGTAGTTCAATCATATGTCTTTTTTTTTCGTAATGAGCCTCAATGTGAATTCTCACTGTTCATCTTTGAAAACTCAGGGACTCATGTTGAAGGGCGTGTTTGACTGATTTTCCCATCGGGATTTGTCAGTCAGCATCCAGCCAGATTAACACATGCCAGCGCCGACACCAGTTCTAAATTGAATCATAAAAAGGGACACAATCTCAGGCAAAACGTAAGATTGGTTTTGTATATCCAACAGGTTTTGTTGCTCTCATTGTTTTTCTTTTACGCTTCGGTTTGTCGATTGTGCAAAGGTGGGGAAGAGATAACGTTTAATGACTGCCATGTCTTCCCGGCCAATCGATGGTAGTATTCAGGCAGATATTCAAGTCAATCAAAGCGGGACTTATGTGCTCTCGCCAATGTTATATGGCAGACTTGATTGATTATCTGGAATAGTAAAGAATCCTTTCAAAAGATCCTCAACCCAGATAGTGATGAGAACCCCCCCAAACCGAATCCCTAGTACCTAATCCCATTCCTGAATGTCAAATCAAAATCCGCACATAACGTTTTGAGATATTGTTTAACCTAACAAACGGCAACAAATGTATAATCTCCTGACAGAGGTATTTAATCAAAGGATGAATTGAATCGGCATGCTTGTGCGTGTTTGTTTCCTTCATGTCTTATTTCCAAACAAACTGCAAGAGGGTCCACTCTCTTTGTCTCTGTGGGTGGATGTGAGAGCTCTGGCATACACACACAGAAGTTCACCCTGGTAACTTAAAAATTAGGTAACGTAGAAGAAATGATCTGGATCCCCCCCAAAATTGACTCACTTGTTTCATGTAAATCCGCTCATCACTTTTGAGTTATGTTGCTAACAAACTAGCTGATTAACTGGTCGACGTAATAAATGGATAGAAGGACTTGTGAAAAAACAATTATAAAGAAAGTTGTTCAGAAAAATCATACTAGTCGTTAATGGTAATCTAAGACTGATCAGTCTGTCCAGGATTTCACAGATTTTAGAGAAAGTTGTGGCAAAAGTTGCAATGTTTTGAAGATAATTTTCAATCAAATTAAATCAACTTGTGATTTTATGAATTTGTTATCACTGTTATAGGTGTTCCTCATAACTTAACCGCAAAAAGCAAAATAATTCAACAGAAATTGGAAAACAAGTACACTATTGATGTTTTACACATTTTATATCCGCACAGACCTAAAAGTAAACACTAGAGGACAGTATAATTACATTCTAATTGTAAAATTACTGTACTGTAATTTTTAATCATACCTGATAATATTAATAATAATAGTTACAGAAAAACCAGCAAAGTATTTCCTATTGTCCGCTTTCTGCTCTGTTGTCCACTCTCCAAGTATGATTTAGGCCTGAAAAGTTTTTCCATCCTAATCACTCATTTATGTTCCAACACATTTACACTTGCACATTAAGAGCATTTGTGAACTGTTAAGAGCCATCTATAGGGGTATTTTTTGTTGGTAAATGAGAGACGATGAGAGATTATCATAATAATAATAATACTAATTTAATAATAATAATAATAATAATGGATTCTATTGTTAGATACTCAAAGCGCTCACAGAGAAGTAGGAACCCATCATTCATTCACACCTGGTGGTGGTAAGCTACATTTGTAGCCACAGCTGCCCTGGGGTAAACTGATGGAAGCGTGGCTGCCAGTTTGTGCCTACGGCCCCTCCGACCACCACCAATCATTCATTCACCAGTGTGCCGTTGTATCCTGCCCAAGGACACAACGGCAGCGATTTGGATGTCAATAGGTGGGAAGTGAACCTGCAACCCTCAAGTTTCTGGCACGGCCACTTAACCCACCACGCCACACTTCAACATCTCTCACATGTAAATACTGCTTTTTTGCGACTGCAGGTCAGCATTGGAATTTAGAATCTGTTCCCAATTAAAGGGTATGTAAAACTATTTGATCAGTCGTGTGTGTCAGTCGATCACCACCCAGGTATTGAAAAAATAGACTCAAATATTAGCGATCATCAATTGTTACTATGACGTCCAATTCGTCACTTGATTGACATTCGCGGCAGCCTAGGGTCTTGTGAGATTACACTGACTGCTGTGAGCTCAGTATGAAGAAAAAACGACCGTCAGGAAGGGGAGAACCACTTTTTTTTTCAACTGACTCTCGCACCGTACCTGCTGTCAAAAGTCTGAAGACCAACTGCACAGTTCCTGTCTTCACAATTAAAGTGCTCCTCCATCATATATATATATATATATATATATATATATATATATATATATATATATATATATATATATATATATATATATATATATATATATATATATATATATATATATATATATATATATATACACAGGGCTTCACGGTGGCAGAGGGGTTAGTGCGTCTGCCTCACAATAAGACGTTCCTGCAGTCCTGGGTTCAAATCCAGGCTTGGGATCTTTCTGTGTGGAGTTTGCATGTTCTCCCCGTGAATGCGTGGGTTCCCTCCGGGTACTCCGGCTTCCTCCCACTTCCAAAGACATGCACCTGGGGATAGGTTGATTGGCAACACTAAATTGGCCCTAGTGTGTGAATGTGAGTGTGAATGTTGTCTGTCTATCTGTGTTGGCCCTGCGATGAGGTGGCGACTTGTCCAGGGTGTACCCCGTCTTCCGCCCGATTGTAGCTGAGATAGGCGCCAGCGCCCCCCGCGACCCCGAAAGGGAATAAGCGGTAGAAAATGGATGGATATATATACACACACACACACATATAAACCGTATTTCCTTGAATTGCCACCGGGGCGCTAATTAATGTAAAACCTCTTCTCACTCCTGTGCTTACCAAAGGCATGCGGTAAAAGTAAGCATCTGTAATTATTTTAAAACCTCTTGTCAGTCCGGCACTTACCAAAGGCATGCAGTAAACATTTGAGTGTGATGTAAGCTTGGACCTTAAATCCTACTGAATAGCTCTTAATTTTCTTCCATTTATGCAATGTAAAATTACCGTTATTGAAATCAGCCTCCTCCATTTTGAAAATGATGACCGGGGAAGTGTCACTCGCGACGTCACAAATTTGACCAGGCGGTAATGCTTAGCATGCGCTAATTATTTTGCGAAGTAATTCAAGGCAGGCGCATACTATATGCGTACACCCTGGACAAGTCGCCACCTCATCGCAGGGCCAACACAGATTGACAGCCAACATTCACACATATATATATCCATCCATCCATCCATTTTCCTACCGCTTATTCCTTTTGGGGTCGCTAGTGCCTATCTCAGCTACAATTGGGCAGAAGGTGAGGTACACCCTGGACAAGTCGCCACCTCATCACAGGGCCACATATATATATATATATATATATATATATATATATATATATATATATATATATATATATATATATACATATCTATATAAACATATATACATGCAAATATACATATATATATATATATATATACACACATATATATATATACATTTATATATACATATATATATAAACATATATATATATATATATATATATATATATATATATATATACACATACTTACTGTAAATACATACGTATACGTTAGGTCAGGAAAAAAAACACAAGAGGCTATATCATCCCTACAAGCCTTTTTCGCAGGTTTCCCTGCTCGTCGGGGGATTTTACCCCGGTATTGAGCAATGTATAACGGATAAACCACAGAAACCTCCACTATATATACAAACCCCGTTTCCATATGATTTGGGAAATTGTGTTAGATGTAAATATAAACAGAATACAATACATATTCAATTGAACGCACTACAAAGACAAGATATTTGATGTTTGAACTCATAAACTTTATTTTTTTTTTGCAAATAATAGTTAACTTAGATTTCATGGCTGCAACACGTGCCAAAGTAGTTTGGAAAGGACATGTTCACCACTGTGTTACATCACCTTTTCTTTTAACAACACTCAATAAACGTTTGGGAACTGAGGAAACTAATTGTTGAAGCTTTGAAAGTGGAATTATTTCCCATTCTTGTTTTATGTAGAACTTCAGTCGTTCAAAAGTCCGGGGTCTCCGCTGTTGTATTTTACGCTTCATAATGCACCACACATTTTCGATGGGAGACAGGTCTGGACTGCAGGGCGGCCAGATTAGTACCTGCACTCTTACTACAAAGCCATACTGTTGTAACACGTAGCTTGGCATTTTCTTGCTGAAATAAGCAGCGGCGTCCATTATTACTTTGCTTGGACGGCAACATACTATGTACCTTTCGGGATTAATGGTTCCTTCGCAGATGTGTAAGTTACCCATGCTTTGGCCACTAATACACCCCCATACAATCACACATGCTGGCTTTTCATATTTGCGCTTGGAGCAATTTGGATGGTTCTTTTCATCTTTCATCTGGAGAATACAACGTCCACAGTTTCTCCCCAAAAATTGAAATGTGGACTCATCAGACCACATAACACTTTTCCACATGGCATCAGTCCATCTTAGATGAGCTGAGGCCCAGCGAAGCTGGCGGCGTTTCTCGGTGTTGTTGATAAATGGCTTTTGCTTTGCATAGTAGAGCTATATGTAAATATGTATATATGTAAATATGTAAATATGTAAAGACAAACTGTAGTTAGTGACAGTGGTTTTCTCAAGTGTTCCTGAGCCCATGTGGTGATATCCTTTAGCGATTGATGCCGGTTTTTAATACAGTGCCATCTGAGGGATCGAAGGTCACGGTCATTCAATGTTGGTTTCCGGCCATGCCGCTTACTTGGAGTGATTTCTCTAGATTCTCTGAAACTTTTGATGATATTATGGACCGTAGATGTTGAAATCCCTAAATTTCTTGCAAATGCACTTTGAGAAACGTTGTTCTTAAACTGTTGGACTATTTATTCACGCAGTTGTGGACAAAGGGGTGTATGTCGCCCCATCCTTTCTTGTGAAAGACTGAGCATTTTTTGGGAAGCTGTTTTTATACCCAATCATGGCACCCACCTGTTCCCAATTAGCCTGCACACCTGTGGGGTGTTCCTGATAAGTGTTTGATGAGCATTCCTCAACTTTATCAGTATTTATTCCCACCTTTCCCAACTTCTTTGTCACGTGTTGCTGGCATCAAATTCTAAAGTTAATGATTATTTGCAAAAAAAAAAAATGTTTATCAGTTTGAACATCAAATATGTTGTCTTTGTAGCATATTCAACTGAATATGGGTTGAAAATCCATCCATTCATCCATCCATCCATCTTCTTCCGCTTATCCGCCACTGGCGGGGCTCTCCCTTAGAGATAGGGTGAGAAGCTCTGTCATCCGGGAGGAACTCAAAGTAAAGCCGCTGCTCCTCCACATCGAGAGGAGCCAGATGAGGTGGTTCGGGCATCTAGTCAGGATGCCACCCGAACGCCTCCCGAGGGAGGTGTTTAGGGCACGTCCAACCGGTAGAAGGCCACGGGGAAGACCCAGGACACGTTGGGAAGACTATGTCTCCCGGCTGGCCTGGGAACGCCTCGGGATCCCCCGGGAATAGCTAGACGAAGTGGCTGGGGAGAGGGAAGTCTGGGCTTCCCTGCTTAGGATGCTGCCCCCGCGACCCGACCTCGGATAAGCGGAAGAAGATGGGTTGAAAATGATTTGCAAATAATTGTATTCTGTTTATATTTACATCTAACATAATTTCCCAACTCATATGGAAATTATTTTCTACCGCTTGTCCCGTTCAAAGTCGTCGGGGGTCGCTGGAGCCTATCTCAGTATAAAAATATTTTATATACAGTATATATATATATATGAAGATGAGGTAGATTACCTAGTCTTGGCCATTTGAAAAGTAGCTCGCCTGCTGAAAAAGTGGGCACCCCTGGTTTACATCATGTACGCTGTAGATGGAAACCTGAAGTATGTATGAGCTACGTGGGACAACAACAATTGTGCCGTGCCGTTTGAACATTAATGAGTTGAAATATTGTTACACGTTAATGTTCCTGCTTTGTCTACACAAAAACTAAACATATATCTTTACTAGACAGTGGATGTGGTCAGAAACAAACTGGAATGGCAAAGATGACGATCATTGGCTAAATGTGCAGGGAAGTTGTGGGCGTTAAACAAAGTTGGGAAGCCACGCATAATTCACGGGATTGGTATAATTGAAGGGAATTGGCACGATTACGAAATCGCAAATTCCTAACTGAACCAATAAATCTGGTATCAGTGAAATGTGCACACAGTGACTTCCTTATCAGTGCCAAGAGAGCTTCCAAATAAAAGTATGGCACCTAACAAAACTCACCACTTTTCTTTTCCACATTATATTAGATTCATAGCCAGTGGAAGAAACATTAACGTATGTACAATATATTTATTGTTTATGATTCTGGTAGTAGTTTATTAGTTTTTATTTGTAGTGGAGACATATACCGTATTTTTCAGATTATAAATCGCTCCGGAGTATACATCACACCGGCCGAAAATGCATAATAAAGAAGGAAAAAAACATTTATGTCGCACTGGAGTATAAGTCGCATTTTGGGGGGAAATTTATTTGATAAAGTCCAACACCAAGAATAGACATGTGAAAGGCAATTTGAAATAATTAAAGAATAGTGAACAACATGCTCGTTATATGACGCATAAATAACCAACTGAGAACATGCCTGGTATGTTAACGTAACATATTATAAGGTAAAATAACTATAACATATAGAACATGCTACACTTTTACCAAACAATCTGTCACTCCTAATCGATAAATCCGATAAAATCTTCTTCCTCGATGTCGCTTCTAAACAACTCTGCTAACTCCAAAGGTATGTGCCGCTTCCTCATGTCGTTTTCTGCCGCATATGTAGCTTGTAATCTGCAGTACATGATTTCCTTTTCGGTTCAGTTTTTGTTCACCCCTTCTCAGTTTTTATAAGTTACCGCCAACGATGAAATTACCCATTTTAATAGCTACGGCAGTAGCATATACAATATAGCGTTTAAAGTTAAAGTACCAATGATTGTCACACATAAATTAGATGTGGCGAAATTATTCTCTGCATTTGACCCATCACCCTTGATCACTCCCTGGGAGGTGAGGGGAACAGTGGGCAGCAACGGTGCCGCGCCCGGGAATCATTTATGGTGATTTAACCCCCAATTCCAACCCTTAATGCTGAGTGCCAAGCAGGGAGGTAATGGGTCCCATTTTTATAGTCTTTGTATGACCTACCGATCTCAGGGCGGACATTCTAACCACTAGGCCACTGAGTAGGTTTAGCATTCCATGACCCACATTACACTTCTGCCATGACCCTCCCCCGCCAAATTCTTATTGGTTGACGTGTATGTGACGATTGCTGACGTGTGTGCGACGATTGCTGACATTTTCTGCGTCTCTTCCGGGAATGAGATGAAAAAAACTGCGACTTATAGTCCGAAAAATACGGTAATGACAATTTCTGAGCGTCTCTATGAGACAAGAGTACAAACTATCATGTGAAAACATGCACAAATGTCAAACTACCGTAAATTAAAAAATAATTTGTTGCTCATTGTCAAGGGCATGTTAATCTGTGGTGTTGACATAGCAGGCTTTTTAAGTTTTTTACTTAGTTTTTATACATTATTGTCACATTGTACAGTACCTGTTAATTCATCATTCTGTATGTTAGTGCTGACACAAACCAATACCTTGGAGACCATTCAAAGAGGTGATGCAGGGTTGTAATGGCAACAACCGTGATGCCTTCTCAGTGTAGCATCTTAATGTCTTTGAAGGGGTTATCTCCCACTAAAACTTGTCTATTATTCACAGCGACGGTGACAGGGAAGTGTTCTAATAATAGTGGGCCACCTGCACTGGAAGCAAGATGGGAAGTCAACCTGCGAGCTTCCCGCTGTGCGTTGGGAGCGAGCCGACACTGATGCGGAACACATGTGATGTTAGCCGGGTGAAATGTGCGAGAGCGTGATCTGTTAAGCTGCGGTAATAGCCCGAAGAGAGGCGTCCTTGTCAATCTCCCAGCCGTAATCCAGCTGTGCGCGTGGACTGGCTTTTATTATTCATGGAAGACTTTCGCCGTACCTCATAGCATTTTTGGCTGTTTTTAAGGTGATTTATTTCCGTCGTCGTCTGTGGGTTTCACCGGCCTCTGGGGGGGTTTGTGCGGATGTCTTTATTGACATTGATTTGGGACGTCTTCATCGTGCTTCACGGCGCAAATGTGCACTTATCCGCGCGGCGTGATGCCATAATGACACAAGTGGAAGGAAAAACAACGTGGCTAATAGCACATCTCAGCTCATAATTGCATTTTTGAGGCCCCCGCATTTCGGGTTATTTGCGGCGACAAACAATAAAAGATTCAAACGACGCTTTCTGCATCATCTGCGCCGCAAACGACTCCTTTTATATTTGCCAAGTCACAGCTTGGCTTGTTGCCTGGTGCCCTTGCTTGGCAAAGTAATCCTTCCCTTCAAAGTCAAGCGGGAAGCACGCGGTCAGAATTGTAAATAAATCATCCAGTTAGGCCCAGACGTCCCACCAGGAGAAAATCACACACACAAACACACACACACACACACACACACAGAGAGAGTGTTCAATGATTGGTGTGTGTCTAAGTCGCAACGAGTCTGATGAATGAGACTCTGTGGTTTAATGAAGTGTGTTTATTAGCGAGTCATCAGTGGTTTACGCGCAGACCAATGAGTAGAAAAAGGAAAGCGAGGGAATGAATGACAATCAGCTGCAAATGTAATGCAAATCTAGCCAAAAAGTGTACAAATGGTGAGATGTATTACATTTAAAGACACACACTCACTTGTTTGCAGCGATGGGAGCTCCACCAAAGGCTATTTTTATTAGACTTATTTTTTTCACTCACACTTACTCTCAGGCAAACATAGCCATAAATCATATTTATGCACGCATCCGTCAACTGCAGTGTCAAATCAAATGTAACGTGTGCATTTGTGGAAAATATACACGCTGTACTGTATTTAATATATATATATATTGATGAAAGGATAAAAATAATATAGCAAACTCAAAATATACATGACAAATGTTTTATTGCCTGTTCCAGGCAAAGGGAAGCTATAAAGTTTGCCATCTGTAAAGTTGCGTTCTGCAATATGCACACTTAAGTGAAATATTTAGGTTTATGGCTCGAGGCAGACTCAGCCGTAATTTATGTAGTCACATTCAAGTACCGTCCCCTCACTTTTAAATCATTTTGCATGTGCGCGGGGCTTTTAATGACGTGCTTGCTTTTGCTCACATTCTACAGCCATAAGTATTTGGACGCCCACAGGATGTAAAAAAAATGGAAGCAAGTACAAGGTTTATGCGGCTACAGTTTAGAAGTTGGAAGAGTTAGCTTAAAAGGGAACATTATCACCAGACTTATGTAAGCGTCAATATATACCTTGATGTTACAGAAAAAAAGACCATATATTTTTTCAACCGATTTCTGAACTCTAAATGGGTGAATTTTGGCGAATTAAACTTCGTTCTAATATTTGCTCTCGGAGCGATGACGTCAAAACATGACATCACCTAGGTAGTCAACGCCATTTTCTCAAACATATTACATGGAGCAAGTCAAATCAGCTCTGTTATTTTCCGTTTTTTCGACTGTTTTCTGGTACGTTGGAGACATTATGCCTCGTAGGTGTGTTGTCGGAGGTTGTAACAACACGATCAGGGACGGATTCAAGTTGATTTACGTATAATGTGCATCGATTAGCACTGCATGCTAATCGATGCTAACATGCTATTTAGGCTAGCTGTATGTACATATTGCAACGTTATGCCTCATTTGTAGCTATATTTGCATCCAGCCTTTCCCTCCACCCACATTTAATGCCAAACAAACACTTACCAATCGACAGATTCAAGTTGCACCAGTGTATAGAGATGCGAAAGTCCTTCGTTTGGTCCGCACATTTTACCGGCGATGCTACGACAGAAATGGCACAGAGATGAATGGATATACTGCAACACTCAAAGCAGATGCATTTCCAACAATAAAGTCAACTAAATCACAAAGGTGAGTTTTGTTGATGTTATTGACTTATGTGCTAATCAGACATATTTGGTCGCGGCATGACTGCCAGCTAATCGATGCTAACATGCTATTTAGGCTAGCTGTATGTACATTTGTAGCTATATTTGCATCCAGCGTTTCTCTCCACCCACATTTAATGCCAAACAAACACATACCAATCGATAGATTTAAGTTGCTCCAGTGTCAATGTGAAAGTCCCGATCGGTTGGTCTGCACATTTTACCGGTGATGCTAAGGCAGACATGGCCGATTAGCGTCAATAGCTATTCGCTCAATAGCTTCAGTTTCTTCTTCATTATCCGCTATGTTGTTTGTATTGGCATCACTGGATGACGTCACAGGAAAATGGACGGTGGCTTCGCAGATTGTGAAAATCAGGCACTTTGAAGCCTTTTTTCGGGATATTCCGGGACGGGTAAAATTTTGAAAAAAACTTCGAAAAATAAAATAAGCCACTGGGAACTGATTTTTATTGGTTTTAACCCTTTTGAAATTGTGATAATGTTCCCCTTTAAGCATTGCTTGGTGGGTTTCTTACCCACCAAACATTAAAATTTGAAGAACCCAGAGAGTAAGTTCTTGTCAAATAGTGTCGCTGAACACAATCAAAGCATAAAAAAGAATGAATGTGCATGTGAACCGTGTGCTTGGTATGTATTTTTTAATTGATTTATTTTTATCTTTTTATCTTGGTGCCAATGTTATGTTTTTATATTTCATCTATAAATTTGCACTAAATTGGTTTGCTTGCAATTTTTTTGTACAATGTACAATAACAAAATAAATATTCAATTTTTTTTTTGGTATTGTAAATTTTTGGCATTTAAAATTTGTTTTGGCTCTTTTTTGTATTATATAATTTTGAATGCCAATTTTCATGTTTTTTTACACTGTTAAGCCTAGGATATACTCTCGTGCCACGTAACTTGTGTAATTGACGGCATCTTGCGCCTCCCCCTGCCTGCCCTGCCACAGACCCTGACGTGGATCTCCCAAAACTCCTAGGTTTGCGTCAGCGGCGATGCGGTAGTGAGCACAGGAGAGCAAAATTTATGCTTGAAATGCACAAAATATAGTAGGAGATAAAGCAACAGTGATTAAACATTTGCATGCCAACTGATATTGTGTACTTTTTATCTTGGTGCACTCTAAAAACAATCACTGAATGTGTAATTTTTCAGCTTATTGTTTTGTTCAGAAGAAGTCACAAAGTACGACATTATTTTCAACTTTTATTGCCAATCATGTGCTAGCAACAGGTTCAATTCCGACACATTTTCGTTCTCGTGAACAAGTCTTTCTCTCACACCCAACACGTCCTCATTCTCCGTCAATCAATAACACATGAATAGTTATTTGATTGTCGTGTTTATTCTCATTTCCATAGCAACATTAGCGTTACAAATTTACCCGTCCTTTGCCGTGACTCGTTCGTTTTTCTCTTCCAGTGTCTAAGCAATGTTTACATTAAAACTAACCATTGTTTTTACAAAATAAGTTTTAGCTCCAACATGAAAGTGGGTGACAATCAGAGCATCTATTGCTGTAAGCCCTGCCCCAACCCCTTCCATGTGAAAACTGTGCCAGTAAATTCCGTCCATTGATTTTGTAGCGTTTTTTCTTCTTGAATCGGAAAAATGGAAAGTTAAAAGTACAAATCTGCACTTTTTTTGGTGGAATTTGATCTATGATTCACAATCCCTGCGATGAGGTGGCGACTTGTCCAGGGTGTACCCCGCCTCCCACCCGATTGTAGCTGAGATAGGCACCAGCGTCCCCCCGCGACCACAAAGGGAATAAACGGTAGAAAATGGATGGATGGATGGAAGGCATTCACAATCCAATAGTGAGACAAGCACACGTATTTTTTTCTTTTTTTATGCATTCCAACTTGTAAATAAACTGTAGCAAAAGTCAGCAAACAATCCAGGTAATGGGATTTGCTCTGTAACGCCTATATAGCGCTACAGAGCCTATGCTGTAATTTATGTTACTTACATCCATTGATGTTTTATACACATGTAAGTACATATTGTATGTAATGTAGTCATTGGCACATTCATATTAACATGTAATATTTAGGCATTGTGCTCATTTAGAGCATCCATCAAGGTTTTATATACATGTTGTAAGCCTATATGTAGTGTAGTAACAAGCACATTCATGATATTATGTAATATTTACATATTTTGATCATTTGATCATACTGCGGCATATTCATTTCAGGGACGCATCACAACATTCATTTTCCTTCAACAACAACAACACTACTACGCCCAGGGAAGTTCCCACATCTGCGGTCCCCTCCAAGGTTTCTCATTGTAGCCCATTGGGTTGATTTTTTTAATGTCCTGATGTGGGATCTGAGCCGAGGATGTCGTTGTGGCTTGTGCAGCCCTTTGAGACACTCGCGATTTAGGGCTATATAAATAGGCTTTGATAGATTGATCGATATTCATGGCAGACTTCATGAGAGACAACAAGGACGATTTTGGGACAAAATGACGATATATCAAGTAGCAGGATTGCTAAGTGCTAAATAAGAAAAAAATGTGGGCGCAATCGAGCATCGTTTCTTTTCGTTTGTTTCTTGCCATCTCCGGTAAAAAATAGTGCTCTTCCCCTTTGAAAAAAAACAATAAAGTTAAAGTTAAAGTACCAATGATTGTCACACTCACTCTTGGTGTGGCGAAATTATTCTCTGCATTTGACCCATCACCCTTGATCACCCCCTGGGAGGTACAGTGGGGCAAACAAGTATTTAGTCAGCCACCGATTGTGCAAGTTCTTCCACTTAAAATGATGACAGAGGTCTGTCATTTTCATCATAGGTACACTTCAACTGTGAGAGACAGAATGTGAAAGAAAAATCCAGGAATTCACATTGTAGGAATTTTAAAGAATTTATTTGTAAATGATGGTGGAAAATAAGTATTTGGTCAACCATTCAAAGTTCTCACTGATGGAAGGAGGTTTTGTCTCAAAATCTCACGATACATGGCCCCATTCATTCTTTCCTTAACACGGATCAATCGTCCTGTCCCCTTAGCAGAAAAACAGCCCCAAAGCATGATATTTCCACCCCCATGCTTCACAGTAGATATGGTGTTCTTGGAATGCAATTCAGTATTCTTCTTCCTCCAAACACGACAAGTTGAGTTTATACCAAAATGGATACATAGATGATACAGCAGAGGATTGGGAGAATGTCATGTGGTCAGATGAAACCAAAATAAAACTTTTTGGTATAAACTCAACTTGTCGTGTTTGGAAGAAGACAAATACTGAGTTGCATCCCAAGAACACCAAACCTACTGTGAAGCATGGAGGGTGGAAACATCATGCTTTGGGGCTGTTTTTCTGCTAAGGGGACAGGACGATTGATCCGTGTTAAGGAAAGAATGAATGGGGTCATGTATCATGAGATTTTGAGCCAAAACCTCCTTCCATCAGTGAGAGCTTTGAATGGTTGACCAAATACTTATTTTCCACCATATTTTACAAATAAATTCTTTAAAATTCCTACAATGTTAATTCCTGGATTTGTTTTTCACATTCTGTCTTTCACAGTTGAAGTGTACCTATGATGAAAATTACAGACCTCTGTCATCCTTTTAAGTGGGAGAACTTGCACAATCGGTGGCTGACTAAATACTTGTTTGCCCCACTGTATAACAGTGTAAAAAAAACAAAACAAAAAAGTGTTTTATTTTTTAATTCAACATTTTACAATACCATTACTTTTTTTCAGTCTCACTACCATTTTTTTTTCTTCTGTTTAATACCAAAACTTTCTGGCAGGATTCTGACTTCATAGTATGGCTTTGGCTTTGCGCACGGTGCCCCACAAATGCACCATTGTCCCCAACACTTTTGCCCATGCAGTGTGGCGCCGTTCCATACGCCCAAATAAGGCCGCGATGAGGTCGTTGACACACACAATTCTGAATGATTGCTAATCAGGCAGCCCGCTGCACAGCCGGGGCCAAAAATTGTGATTGTGCCTCGGACACAAGGAGGAATAATGGGTGTGACGCACACACACGGAGCTCAAACAGCGTCCAATCAGCGGCCGTTGAGATGAGAAGACCTCACCCTGTTCTTCAAACAACTCAAATCACTTCAAGGACGCAAGTTGCACCCTAACCCCCCACCTGCCCCCAGACTCTTTCCAAGTCCACCTTTTTATTTTTCCCCACCTGAGTTCTTTAAGGTTGGCTCTACAATTTGGTTCATTCAGTCCTGACTCCATTTGGATCGCACAAACACACACACAAGCACACACTCCCACCTCTGTGTATTACCTGACATCGCCAGGTGGGAGAGACTCCATTACCTAGTTGAACTCTGACACCCAGCCTCAGCTGCCTGGCCAGAGAGGAGTAGTGTGTGTGTGTGTGTGTGTGTGTGTGTGTGTGTGTGTGTGTGCTTATCTTCCCTCTGCACTATTCCCACTGGATCTTGAGGAACCTTAT
Source organism: Nerophis ophidion (assembly GCF_033978795.1). Lineage (NCBI taxonomy): Eukaryota > Metazoa > Chordata > Actinopteri > Syngnathiformes > Syngnathidae > Nerophis > Nerophis ophidion. Next base: position 22,546,409 of record NC_084620.1, read on the forward strand.
TTATGTTTGTCGGAGATGTTAGTATTGAAAATGACAAGAGAAGCTTGTGTGGGTCAAGGTGGAATTTAGGGCTCTAACGATCACAATGATTGTTTTATGAATTCTGTTTGTGTTTGTTTCAAAGACCGTCTCGCACAAGAAGGCACAAGTAACTCGGTTCAATGGTCATGTGAAGTGAAGTATATTTATATAGCGCTTTTTCTCTAGTGACTCAAAGCACTTTACATAGTGAAACCCAATATCTAAGTTACATTTAAACCAGTACGGGTGGCACTGGAAGCAGGTGGGTAAAGTGTCTTGCCCAAGGACACAACGGATGACGGAAGCGGGGATCGAACCTGGAACCCTCAAGTTGCTGGCACGGCCACTCTACCAACCGAGCTTTACCGCCCCATGTATATGTTACAAGATTTCTTTTTTGTCTAGTTCCGCAGTCTTCTTAGCTTGAGAAGTGTCACGGCCTGGTAGTGGTCTGGATCCCAGGATGCAGTGACAGCAGGTAAAGTGCAAGTAACCTGCTCAGTGGCCTAGTGGGTTGAATGTCCGCCCTGAGATCGGTAAGTCGGCGGAGTCATACCAAAGACTATAAATATGGGACCCATTACCTCCCTGCTTGGCACTCACCATCAAGGGTTGGAATTTGGGGGATAAATCAACAAAAATGATTCCCTGACGCGGCCACTGCCGCTGCTTACTGCTCCCCTCACCTCCCAGGGGGTGAGTGTGATGGGTCAAATGCAGAGGATAATCTCACCACACCGAGTGTGTGTGTGACTATCAGTGGTACTTTAAGCATACCAAAGACTATAAAAATGGGACCCCTTACTGCCCTGCTTGACACTCAGGATCAGGGGTTGGAGTTGGGGGTTAATTCTGTAAAATGATTCCTGAGCGCGGCCACTGCTGCTACTCACTGCTGCTATTCACTGCTCCCCTCACCTCCCAGGGGGTGGAACAAGGGTTAGGTTCAAATGCAGAGGGTAATTTCACCAGTGTGTCCGTCACTATCAGTGGTACTTTAACTTAACAAGAGAATGGGCAAACGCAAATAAAAATAAAAGCACTGGACAGGACAACAGATTAATAATGCGTCTCATTTAGATGTAGACTTAGACACATTTTAATGACAGAGTAGATCAGTTACAAAGTGTAAGGATGGAAAGGACAATGCAAGTATAAAGTAGACTAAAAATGTACTGTAGTAGCAATATAAAATATAACATATATGTAATATTTATACATTATATTACTGATATATTATATTTTTATATAATATACATTGGGGCAAAAAAGTATTTAGTCAGCCACCGATTGTGCAAGTTCTCCCACTTAAAATGATGACAGAGGTCTGTAATTTTCATCATGGGTACACTTCAACTGTGAGAGACATAATTTGAAAGAAAATTCCAGGAATTCACATTGCAGGAATTTTAAAGAATTTATTTGTAAATTATGGTGGAAAACAAGTATTTGGTCAACCATTCAAAGCTCTCACTGATGGAAGGAGGTTTTGGCTCAAAATCTCACGATACATGGCCCTATTCATTCTTTCCTTAACACTGATCAATCGTCCTGTCCCCTGAGCAGAAAAACAGCCCCAAAGCATGATGTTTCCATCCCCTTGCTTCACAGTAAATATGGTGTTCTTGGGATGCAATTCAGTATTCTTCTTCCTCCAAACACGACGAGTTGAGTTTATACCAAAATCGATACATGGATGATACAGCAGAGCATTGGGAGAATGTCATGTGGTCAGATGAAACCAAAATAGAACTTTTTGGTATTAACTCAACTCGTCGTGTTTGGAGGGAAAATAATACTGAGTTGCATCCCAAGAACACCATACCTACTGTGAAACATGGGGGTGAAAATATCATGCTTTGGGGCTGTTTTTCTGCTAAGGGGACAGGACGATTGATCCGTGTTAAGGAAAGAATGAATGGGGTCATGTATCATGAGATTCTGAGCCAAAACCTCCTTCCATCAGTGAGAGCTTTGAATTGTTGATCAAATACTTATTTTCCACCATAATTTACAAATAAATTCTTTAAAATTCTTACTTTTTTTTTTCACATTCTGTCTCTCACAGTTGAAGTGTACCTATGATGAAAATTACAGACCTCTGTCATCATTTTAAGTGAGAGAACTTGCACAATCGGTGGCTGACTAAGTACTTTTTTGCCCCACTGTATACAATATATAACAACTACAGTACCATGTGCATGTTACATATAATGTACCAGGTGCAGCATAAAATAGAGACTAGATCCAGCAGAAAATATACATTATAAACAAAGAGAGGTTAAAAGTGTAGCACACAAGTGAGGGAGATGGCAGAGTTTCCGCACATGTGATGCTTATAAACAGGCTATAGGAACACGTACTATTGTTCAAACATCACTTTGAAGTCACTTTTCTTGAAAGGGGCAGCTTCAAGCCACTTCACGTGTGGATGAAGCAGCGTGTTTGTGTTAGGACCTGCGAACATGCTCGTCGTAAAGCACGGATGATAAAAACGTGGACCTTCAGCTGGAAAACGAGCGCGCACTCCGTGGGAGTTTATCTTGGCAACCACACAATCAACTTCAGCAAGACTCAGGAGGGCCATAAGCTGCCTTTTAAAGTGTCGGTCGTTTGAGTTTGGGAGCCCCAAAAAAAAAAAATCATATTTTTTGTTGAACCATGGATGCAGACAGAAGGTTTTTATATTGTGTTAGCTGAAGCTTCCACACATGATGGGAATAGCTGCAGTGGGATCGGATAAACAGGACAAAATAATAGGATATGTTTTCCAAAGTTGAACAAAACAGGCAAAGGTATCGGCGGCCGCCAATGTAGGAAATAGGACGCCATAACCACAGAGAATTGTTTATTTGACTGGCGCATCGGGGGTTGATGTGCAAAAAGCGAGGATATCGTGTATTAACATATCATCGGTGCCGGAGCTTCGAGACAAAATGTGTAACACCGTCAGCTGTAGTGTGATGACGAAGGTGGGAGAGTTTTAGGCTGCACTCTTTCATCTTGGCTTTTGCACCGGCCTCCCTGTGTGAGCGCCCCCCTCTCTTTTCTAAATGTGGCCTCCTGCCTCTGTGCTCTGCTTGCCAGGACTGTGTGGTGGGTGGAAAAAAGGGAAAAGGGTTTCCTGTTGTGTTTGTCTGTGTTAGTGTGTGTGTGCGTGTGCATGTGTGTTTATGTGTGTGTATACAAAGTAGACAGACGATCAAGTTGTGTAAGGGTGCATCTGTAATGTAGGATCGAACATCTATGATTGCACCTGTTTTAATGTCTGTGTGCGTGTGCGTGTGCGTGTGTGTGTGTGTGTGTGTGTGTGTGCGTGTGTGTGCGTGTGTTTGTATGTGTGTGCGTGTTCTTGTATTTCTACCCTTCTTGAGACATCAACAAGGACAAGTACCTTCCATATGAGGACCGGTTAACAAGTTAGGACAGAAGTCATGTCATGGTCCCAATACGGAAAAAACATTGCGTCTAATAGAGAATGTTTCATTTACACCTCTGGTGGTGAAATCTATCAAAATTAGGGCGGTCCAAAAAGGAGGGATTTTTTCAAATTAACCGTGTGTCGGTTTTAAAAGTGCCCCCCCTCTGGTCAACATATGAAATAACAAGTGTGTGTAAAAATTTGAAGTGCCCCCCCTCGGGCCAACACATGTAATAGGTGTGTGTCAAAAATCGAAATGCGGCCCCTTTGGTCAAAATTAAAGAAAAAAAAATGTATATAGAGACATACTGTAATAACTTGAAGTAAATTATGAAAATTAAAAACCATTTACAAACAAACATTTTAAAAACGAACTAAAAGCTGTCTTTTTCACGTGTCAACTTTTTTCTTATAAAATTCGGAACAATTTCTCATATCTTTTTGTTTTTGTTATATTGCAATATTTTCTCATAAAAGTATTACTTTTTTATGTAAAATTATTACTTTTTAATGCAAAATGGTGGCATTTTTCATGTACAATTCTGACTTGTATCACAATATTGCAAATTTTTTTTGTTCTTGTAAAATAGTGAAATATTTTGAGTAAAATGATGACTTGTCATAATTTTGCCAAGTAAAATGCAGATTATTATAAAAATATTGCCAACATTTTAAAGTTTTCTTATAAAATTGCCCAAATTGGTCGTGCTAAGCTTTTCTTGTCAAATACTTTTATTATAATACTAGAGGTAGGCATTTTTCGTAGGTCTCAAAAGGTAACAAATACAAGAATGTGTGTGTGTGTGTGTGTGTGTGTGTGTGTGTGTGTGTGTGTGTGTGTGTGTGTGTGTGTGTGTGTGTGTGTGTGTTGGGAGGGCAGGAGCGATGTTTGATTTGACAGACTTGGAAGTATGGTCCTTCAATCAGTCGCCATGGTAATTGGGACGCACTTGACTTGGGTATGTGCCTTGCTTAAAGCTGCAATTGCCATGTGTGTCAATGTGGACTCTATGTTTGTGCTGTATCGTGTGTTATGCATGTCCTATTTTCACACCCTGATTGGCCACTACATAAGGTACACTGATCTAATGCAAGTTTCATAGGGCGTATTTGGATGGTTCAATGTCATAGTATATATTTTTTACCAATTCTAAACAAGTGTCATTGGTCTCACAATATTACAATAATGTTTTGCCTTGACGTTGGAATTTAGACTATTTTTTGGGGCGGCGTGGCGTAGTGGGTAGAGCGGCCGTGCCAGAAACCTGAGGGTTGCAGGTTCGCTTCCCACCTATTGACATCCAAAAAATCGCTGCCGTTGTGTTCTTAGGCAGGACACTTCACCCTTTGCCCCCCGTGCCGCTCACACTGGTGAATGAATGATTGGTGGTGGTCGGAAGGGCCGTAGGCGCAAACTGGCAGCCACGCTTCCGTCAGTCTCCCCCAGGGCAGCTGTGGCTACAGATGTAGCTTACCACCACCAGGTGTGAACGAATGATGGGTTCCCACATCTCTGTGAGCGCTTTGAGTATCTAACAATAGAAAAGCGAGAAATAAATCTAATCCATTTTGTATTATTATTATTAGACAGTAAGCACTACTGGGAACCCCGTGTCTTGGTGTTTGTGTTTTGCATTCAGTCACGTGACTTCTTCCCGGAAGTGAAAACGAGTGGTGGTCAGCCAAGCCAAGATGGCTGTTGTACAGCAAGCAGCGTGCAAACGATGTATCTATCTAACAGCAAATGTGTTCCTGTTCGCGGTCGATTCTGCGATCCTGGCCTTGGACAGGGACAAATTGAAGGTTAAAAGTGCAGTCAGCACTGAACTTAGTAATCTCTGTCTCTTCCTTTCCGATAACAGACTGTCACTAAACTTGGGTAAAGCACAACCCAGGTAAATCCCCGGGTTTTAGAAATTAAAGCAGGTGATACTATAATCACCAACAAAGACAAGGTAATTTACCTAGGTCATATATTGGACAACACTCGGGTGAAAAAATGGCATAAAAAGCAATCACCAAGATCAATAATAAAACTAGATTTTTCGGCAGGATTTCCGCGTTTATCAACAGGGATACACTTAAGACCTTGCCTGTTATGGATTGCAAGAGGAGTGACGGCAAACGGACACCAGAGGGCAGTATGTTTACTAATTTGTTATATGTATGGTATATATATATATAATAAGAATAATAAACAATACTAACAAATAAACCAAGGAATTGAAGTGTGACAAAAACTCAAGAGTGTATGGTGTAAGACTACGTGTAGAATTTAATTGAAGTGTGTCTTACCAAAGTGTTGACGAGAGCGAAGGCACGAGGAAGTCCATGGGGCAGGCAGGATCAGGGGCGAGAGAGAGGCATCAGAATTGTGGGGGGAGCGAGGAGTCGAGGAACGAGGGAGGCAGTCGAAAAACCATGAAGCGCAGGGGGAGACAGGGAAGATCCGGGAGCACAAGACGCACAGCTTGACTCAGGGATGCAACACAGGGAAGGTAAAGATGATTATACTCCGGCGCCACCATGCCAGGTCATCCAGTCTTATGAAGGCAGGTCCTTCATTACGGGCAGGTGTGGTGATTGTCTGTGAATGATTGCAGCTGGCGGCTGCTGCAGGACAGAGACGCGCAAGGCTCATCCCTGGATGTGCACACCCGTGGGCGTGTCCCGAGGTGCGCACAGACGGATGACCGGCGTTGGCAGTAGTCTGAGCCGTAACATTGCCGGTGCCCTCATACAGTGTCATTTTGACTACGCCTGCATCTCATAGTTGACCAGTATCCCCAAGCCACTAAAAAATAAAACAGCAAACTTCCCAAAACAAGCTGGTGAGACTCCTGCTCAATCTTCCACGTTACCAAATTAGGATTGCTTAGAGTTGAGAAAAGAGTACACCAAATTGCAATGTGCCTGGTATTGAAAGTACTCAGAGAAACTGTCCCCAAGAACCTGTCAAACTATTTCACCAGAGTAAATGATGCTAGTATATGCTAACATGTACTACACGAGAGGGAGTTCCTCAGACCTCGTCCCTTCCAAATTCAAGACTCTCATGGGAAAAAATGCATTCTCCTATTTTGCCACCACACAGTGGAGTGCTCTACCAACAGACCTTAAAATTCAAACTTCCCTACTAAATTTTAAAACTGCTCAGCTCAACCTCTACCTGATCTGAACCCAAATTGATCCCCAGCAACTCTTCAAAGCATCAAACAGGTTTATATGTGGTTATAGTGTATATATATTTTCTCTTTTTGTTTGCAAACTCTTGGAGTCAACATGTACATAGTGTCATGTACATAGTGTCATGTACATAGTGTATACCCCCTGCCCCCTTTGAATATAATATTTTTCAAATCACCTGACATGTATACTGTGTATATGTACATCATTTATCTATTTTTTTAAGATACCTTTTGGCTTTTTGTGCCATCCATTTGCCATTTTTAAGCATTACATGGATTAAATTTTTTTAAGATGTCAATAAACTTCTCAATCAATCAATCAATCAATCAATCAATCAATCAATCAATCAATCAATCAATCAATCAATCAATCAATCAATCAATCAATCAATCAATCAATCAATCAATCAATCAGCAGATACAAGCAAAAAATCTAACTATGCAACGGAATATATCACTTTTCTTTATCAAAAAATGATTTGTCGAGTGATATCAAGGATTATACATCGGTCTCCTGCCCAGACATATCGAACTATTCTGCTCCAGACGTCATTTTACACGACAAAACATATGGAAACTTGTAAAAGTATGGAGGTCTACAACTTCTTTGTGTGTGGCTGGTTCAAGGAAATTAGTATCAAGACTCTCCCGGATAAATGCGCATCATTTTAGCTCGGGTAAGGTTGCATTTCATGATTTAACTTTGCATCTACATCATGTTTTTTGCCGTTTACAAGTGGTGTTTTTTTGCCCCTGTCTTTATCAAAATATAAGTATAGATGTCAACATTGTGTATGTGCTGAAAGCTTCATTTGTGATTGCTGCCTTGAAAGCTTAACTCTTTTAGCTTTTGCTGGGATTTGCTTTCCTCTATTTAGACTTTCCTAGTTGGTACTTTTCGAAACACGCGAAGCAAACGTAAGTACAAATGATATCAAAATAATAATTAAATGGGAAATGATAAACATTAAATGTACAAACCCCGTTTCCATATGAGTTGGGAAATGGTGTTAGATGTAAATATAAATGGAATACAAAGATTTGCAAATCCTTTTCAAACCATATTCAGTAGAATAAACTGCAAAGACAAGCTATTTGATGTTCCAACTCATAAACTTTATTTTTTTTTGCAAATAATAATAACTTAGAATTTCATGGCTGCAACACGTGCCAAAGTAGTTGGGAAAGGGCATGTTCACCACTGTGTTACATCACCTTTTCTTTTAACAACACTCAATAAACGTTTGGGAACTGAGGAAACTAATTGTTGAAGCTTTGAAAGTGGAATTCTTTCCAGTTCTTGTTTTATGTAGAGCTTCAGTCGTTCAACAGTCCGGGGTCTTCGCTGTCGTATTTTACGCTTCATAATGCTTCACACAAATTATATCAAAATAATAATTGAATGGGAAATGATAAACATTAAATGTACAAACCCCGTTTCCATATGAGTTGGGAAATGGTGTTAGATGTAAATATAAATGGAATACAAAGATTTGCAAATCCTTTTCAACCCATATTCAGTAGAATGCACTGCAAAGACAAGATATGTAATGTTCCAACTCATAAACTTTATTTTTTTTTGCAAATAATAATAACTTAGAATTTCATGGCTGCAACACGTGCCAAAGTAGTTGGGAAAGGGCATGTTCACCACTGTGTTACATCACCTTTTCTTTTAACAACACTCAATAAACGTTTGGGAACTGAGGAAACTAATTGTTGAAGCTTTGAAAGTGGAATTCTTTCCAGTTCTTTTTTTATGTAGAGCTTCAGTCGTTCAACAGTCCGGGGTCTTCGCTGTCGTATTTTACGCTTCATAATGCTCCACACATTTTCGATGGGAGACAGGTCTGGACTGCAGGCGGGCCAGGAAAGTACCCGCACTCTTTTTTTACGAAGCCACACTGTTGTAACACGTGTCTTGCTGAAATAAGCAGGGGCATCCATGATTACGTTGCTTGGATGACAACATATGTTGCTCCAAAACCTGTATGGACCTTTAGGCATTAATGGTGCCTTCACAAATGTGTAAGTTACCCATGCCTTGGGCATTAATACACCCCCATACCATCACAGATGCTGGCTTTTGAACTTTGCGCCGATAACAATCCGAATGGTTATTTTCCTCTTTGTTCTGGAGGACACCACGTCCTCTGTTTCCAAATTTAATTTGAAATGTGGACTCGTCAGACCACAGAACACCTTCCCATTTTGCATCAGTCCATTTTAGGTGAGCTCGGGCCCAGCGGCGTGTCAGGATATTGTTGATAAACGGGTTTGGCTTTGCATAGTAGAGTTTTAACTTGCACTTACAGATGTAGCGACCAACTGTAGTTACTGACAGTGGTTTTATGAAGTGTTCCTGAGCCCATGTTGTGATATCCTTTACACACTGATGTCGGTTTTTTATGCAGTACAGCCTGGGGCGGGTCAGGTGGGTTTCTCTCATGTTTGGTGATCATAAACATATTGTTAGAGCATCATTTACAAGTCACTTTTACATGATAGAGGACACATCAAAAGTCCCCTTCTTGCTGATGCTGTCCCAATACATTTGTCTCTTTTAGCCCTTTTTTGTATTCAGCCACATTCTCCCTACATTTCCTTTCACTTCCTCTATCTGTATTCCTGTGTGTGTGTGTGCGTGTGTTTGCGTGTGTGTGTGTGTGTGTGTGTGTGTTGAGTTGACATTTTAGCAGAGTGGCGGCCCACAGTAATTTCCCCGCAGACTGTCTGCTATCTGGCCGGTCCTCGTCTTTATCCTTGCCTCTATCAGGTCTCGTCTATATGAGACGCCATATACGCCCGACCACTTCCATTTTGTCAACATGACCTCAATATGGCTCGTCCACCACAGGTCCTTCCGTCCGTCCATCCATCCATCTGTCTTCCTATGCGTCTACACTTGAGGTGGATCAACGTCATGACTGTGCAGACGTTTGCGCAATGTTAACCTACTGGAGTGTTGTGTATAAGTTTATTCAACCTGTTTGCACCTGACATACTCCATGGTTCTTACAGTTCCATTCAGTCCAGTTTGTAATTATTCTAGCCCCAAAAAGTTTCCAAGGAAACTACTATCCATACTTTGTCACTATTTGGCACCCGTCCACTGTCACAGTGGTATTGTGAAGGGCCTCCAATAATGATCTGTACCCAACTACTGGGACAATGGAAAGATGCCAACAAGTGGGTATTTTATGGATTATTTGATGACCTCCATCGTACCGCTGCAGTAAAGAGAGGATAAAATACATTTGATAAATAAATAAAAGGGCTAAGAAATTCATATTACCAATGTATTGAAAAAAAATACAAGTTTTAAGTCCACCTTTTACAAATGCAGGTTTTGCAATCTTAGCATAATAAAAAAAACACGTGTATTTAGAGGAGAAATATGTCCTCCGATGCTGTACTCGTACTCCTTGTTGAATGGCGCCTTACATTTTGTTACCATGTGATGTCATGGAGTGGTGGGCCGTGGGTTTCCCACCCTAGGCTTTCTGTGATCTCCGACTTCAATAATTACCTCTCAAAATACCATAATTGATGTCACCACATGACAATTGCTGGAGAAATACTATACAGGAACACATTTACACCCTACTGAGCACTGAACCACATCAACAGTGTACAAAACGGGTTATTTTCTGGCGCATTTAAAAATCAATTAAAACCAATCAGCAATTAAAACATGTCTTATGTGGTACTGTCAAAATTGAAATAGCATAAAACATATTAAAAGTGCTGCCTTCCGCCCAATTGGAGCTGAGATAGGCACCAGCGCCCCCCGCGACCCCAAAGGGAATAAGCGGTAGAAAATGGATAGATGGATGGATATTAAAAGTGAAAAAAAAAATATTTGAACTCACAATTTATAGCACCTATTCGATGCAGCATAAGCCAGTGGTACCCTCTAGTTGGTTGATTCGAGTGGGCATTCCCCCATTTCTTAGTCAGGACAGCTAAGCTCGCTTCCGGGGTTGGCGGACATCGTCTCACAAGATGTAGTTTCCCTTTAAATATCCTTCTTAAAAATGGCCTTGCTAATACTGTAAATATCTGCCACCTAATCTTCTTACTATAGTGGCTTCGATAATCGGAACCATTTCTCAAAAAGGGATTTGAATTCATGGAACCGGTTCTTCTTTTTATTTAACAATCCGATAATAAGCCTAATCAGGAGGCTTATTATGTCAGCCCTGATCTCTGGATGGGGCTGGATCACTTTTGTTTAGTATCTAAAATCGCTGCATAACTGTACCCTACGTTTCCTGTGCCTTGTTGCTTTTTTCTCACTTACTTCCCTGCTGCACAGTTTTTGTGCTGTTTACCCTTATGGAATTGATATAAACAAAGTTTAGCTGGTAAACTCTGCCTAAAATGATGGTTAATTCTATTTTCACACAACTTCGTCACACAAATGATGCCTATAAACAGGCCTATAAACAGACTACAGGTAACAAAGTAGCAAGCTAATGACTATCATACCAAGTTGAGGCCGCATTCTCCAGATGCCTGTCCCGTATCACAGATGTACTGCAGGGTTTCCCCTTGTTGTAACTGAATGTGGCGTACAGCCACTACATTTTTATTGCCGCCACACAATTAAAATATTTTTTTTAACATGAAAACAGAGTGATATTCTAGCCCCCAGGAGAAGTCACACAAAGTTAGACGCTATGTTTAACTTTTATTGTCAATCTTATGATAACAAACAGCACAGATCCAACAGGTTTTACCTCCCGTGCAAACACTTATGTCTCCGTGCTTCCCCTGACACACAAGAACACTTCCTCGTTCTCCGCCAATACGTTTTGAGGCACGGAAGGTGGGCTTGTGGAGATGGGGCAAATTAACATCAAATCAAAGACACACAAACATAAACATTGACACAAACACCAGCAGGTCGTTACTATATAAATGGATATGCATAGCCTATTATTTGTGCACTATTGACCAAAAATGCACCAAAAACTCGGCCACCGAAGACTTTGATCACCGTAAACATCGCTGCCTAAAACTGGATGTACACTAGATGCACGCCATTGTCTGGAGCGTAGTTGGCATGTCTGCAATGTGGACATAACTTTGATATATACCCGCAGACAGCTATCTACAAAACGTGCTAATAGTAAGAGGACAATAGCGGCTTTTAAGGACAGATAGTCCAACTGGAGCAGTAGCGCGAAACAACTGTGAAGTCATGCTCGCTGTATTTGCCTCTTTTGTCAGGGGCATCGAGGGACATAAGTAGAGTGTCTAAACACAGGTACATTTTATAATAACACCAGAAAAAGATGCTAGATTTGTTGCTTGTTATTTTTTATTTAAAAAAGTCCTTCAAGTCTCTAGACACTTAAAAATTCTCAAAGTACATTGTACAATAGGCAGCAACAATTGAAAATATGGCAAAATGATATAAAAGTATGTTAATATTAAGAAATGTGTTTTTAAATGTATGTATACATTTTTTGACCCCTTTTAAATAAAATCATATAATCATAACAGATTACCATAAGAAAATAATATAATATTGGCGCCTGCACCGCCTCAGGTATTGTTTATTGTTTATTGATTGGATCCCCATTAGCTGACGCCAAGGTGACTGCTAGTCTTCCTGGGGTCCATATAGGAGCATACAAAATTAAAACACAAAGAATACATGCATTACCAAACATTATACAATGGAAAAATAAAACATAAGATAAAAAAGCTTGTTCAAACCAGTATTAACAATTCAAGTCATGTGGGCAGCTGCAATAGGTGTATCTTCAAAGATGTCTTGAATGACAATTTACTTAGTGAGAGATTAATGTGTGATGGCAATATATTTCAGAATGATATACATCTATACATGACTGTATGTTTGAGGAGGTTGGTCCTGGGAGCAGGAAGTGCCAAATAGCCATTGCTGGCATTCCTAGTGACATAAGTATGTGTGTTAGTTGATTTTAAAAACTGTTTGTAAAAGTAATCTGGTGATTGATCTAAAATGATAGTTCTAAAGAACATAAGGAGACTACACTGCATCTTTTGTTCAACAGACAACCAGGACATGCGTGAATGCATAAATGAAACATTAGTGCGCAAAGAACATTTAAGTAACAGTCTAGCCGCTGTTTTGAACAAGTTGAATTTTGTTCAGGTCAGACTTAGTCGTAGCGGACCATATTATAGGACAGTAATGAAGATGACAGAAAACCAAGGACTGTATTACTTGACCCATTGTTGAGGATGTCAAGAAGGTAGAGCACTTTCTGACCATGGCTAAATCTCTTCCCATTTTCATTAAAATACTACCGATATGATCGGACAATGACAGTTGACTGTCTAATAGCCCACCAAGCAGTTTTGCTTTTTTGACCTGCACAATGGGTATATCTAACATTGAAATGTGAAGCTGAGGGTCATCAACAACCATATGCTTGGATCCAAAAAGAATGCTTTTTTTGTTTTGTCAATATTCACTATCATTTACCCAGCGGGACACTCTCTCCAGGTCCTGATTTAAGTTATTCTGTAGGTCATTTAAAGTAGAGGCAGTGCTGTATAGAGTTGTGTCATCTGCATACATAACCATATTGGTGTTTGTTGTAACACAGGGAAAATCATTAGTAAAAATAATAAAAAGTAAAGGACCTAAGCAGCTTTCTTGAGGCACGGCGCAGTAATTGTACTTGCGTTCAGATAGGCTATCATTAAAAGACACTTTCTGTGATCTTCCTGATAGATAGCTCAACATCCAAGAAAGATTAGATTAGATAGTACTTTATTTATTCCTTCAAGAGAGTTCCTTCAGGAAAATTTAAATTTTCAGCACAATCCCATTCAAGATCAGATAAACATTACAGGGAGACAGAACAGGATCGCTGACGGGATGGGAGAAAAAAATAGAAGATTAAAATAAAATAAAATAAAATAAAATAAAAAAATCGGTTTAAGCCTGGGCCCTAGAGAGGGGGTCCAGACTGAGGCCAAGGGAAAAAAACAACAACTCATATCCATAGTACACATCCCTCTCACATGTGTGTAAGAGGGAAACATCAAACATCAAAGAACACAAAGGACAATAAAGACATTAAAGCAGCGGATACAACCAGCCACTTCTACATACAGCTATGAATAAAAACGAAAAAAACATATAGACTGTGGTGGCCTCTGCGGTGTTTCACGCCATCGTCCGCTGGGGTGGAGGGAGCATGGCCAGAGACAGGAGCAGACCCAACAACAAAGCAACCAAGAGAGCCGACTCCACTCTCTGCCGCCAACCAACTCTTGGCCAGTGTCCAGTCCGCATGGATGAGCGAGGATACGTCCAAGGAGACTGAGGTGTAGGACACCTGCTCACCCAGCCAAGACATCGCGAAGCCTCTCCGTCCCGGCGCTCAGTGGTAGCTCTGCATAGTGACATACTATTAAAACCATATTTTCTCAGTTTGGAATTCATTATGTTGTAATCTACAACATCGAATGCCGCACTAAAGTCAATCAGGACAGTACCAATCATCTTCTTGACATCCATTTGTGACAGCCAGTCATTAGTCAGCTGAGCAAAAGCAGTAGATGTGGAGTGACCTTGTCCATAAGCATGCTGGGAATACCACATCAGTTTGTTGTAGGCAAAGTAATCTTGAATATGTTTAAAAACAACTTTTTCCATCAATTTACTAAGAACAGGAAGTATGCTTATTGCTCTACTGTTTTTACCAGTAAAAAATGTATTTTTGTCCTTGGGTAGAGGGATGACTTTGGCCTCCTTCCAAACCCCAGGACAGACTCCATATCTTAATGATTTGTTAAATATATATGACAAATTGGAGTTGATACACGGCATGCCGCAATTCTTCACAATTTGCCATTTAGTATGTCCGTCCCAGCAGGTTTATCAGATGGCAGTGATGACAACAATTTCTCAATATCAGAACTGCTAACTGGTATAAAATCGAACCTGCAGTTTTTACCCTTCATAATATGATTTTCAATTAATGTGCATGAGGAGGAGCCATCAGAAGGTTGCATATTCACTCTCAGATTTTCCACCTTGTTTGTGATTTAATTATTAAAATATGTGGCAATTTCCATTGGCTTAGTCAGGTAAGCTCCATCAACTTCTATACACGAATTTGTTTTACATGATGCTGATCTTCCCATTATTCCATTTAAAATTTTCAACAATTGTTTTCCATCATGTCTAAAGTCAAATATCTTTGTCTGATAATATACCTTTTTATTACCTCTGTTTATTTTAGTTACACGATTTCTTAATTTACGATAGATCATCTCATCAGAAAGTAGACCAGAAGAGTCCGCCATCTTTTTAGCCTGGTTACGTTGCTTCATAAGTGCTTTGAGCTCATTCACTACCCAGGGGGCGCCATTTGCTTTGACAATTGTTTTCCTGACACGAGCATGCTTATCTGCAATCTGCAAAAATAACTTCATGAATGTGCTCAAAGCAAGGTTCAGGTATCTTGGGAATTAAGGGAACACCCTGTACTGCCATAAAAAAACTAGAGCCGCTTTACCAAATAAGCAAGGTATTCATGTCTTTAACAAAAATAAAAAACAGAATATAATGATTTGTAAATCCCTTTCCAATTATATCTAATTGAATAGACTGCAAAGAAAATATATTTAATGTTCGGACTGAGAAACTTATTTTATTTTTGAAAATAATCATTAACTTAGAATTTAATGGCAGCAACCCATTGCAAAAAAGTTGGCACACATTTTTACCACTGTATTGCTTGGCCTTTCCTTTTAACAAGACTTAGTAAATGTTTGGGAACTGAGTAGACCGATTTTTGAAGCTTTTCAGGTGGAATTCTTTCCCATTCTTGCTTGATGTACAGCTTAAGTTGTTCAACAGTCTGGGGTCTTCGTTGTCATATTTTACGCTTCATAATGTGCCACGCATTTTCAATGGGAGACAGGTCTGGACTGCAGGCAGGCCAGTCTAGTACCCGAACTCTTTTACTACGAAGCCACACTGATATAACACGTGCAGAATGTGACTTGACATTGTCTTGCTGAAATAAGCAGGGGCATCCATGAAAAATATAAATAAGAAAAAATATTTATGATTGAATTAGTCATCTTTGTTGTTAGTAAGCACATGCCTAAAACAACTTAAAGGGGGAACATTATCACAATTTCTGAAGGGTTAAAACCCATACAAATCAGTTCCCAGTGGCTTATTTTATTTTTCGAAGTTTTTCTCAAAATTTTACCCATCACGCAATATCCCGAAAAACGCCGTCAAAGTGCCTGATTTTCACCATCGGTATATCCACCCATCCATTATCCTGTGACGTCACAACGTGAAACCACCAGAAACAAACATTGCGAATAGCACAGAAAGGTATAGCGATACTAGCTCGGATTCAGACTCGGATTTCAGCGGCGTAAGCGATTGAACAGATAATGCATGTATTGAAACGGATGGTTGGAGTGTGGAGGCAGGTAGCGAAAATAAAATTGAGGAAGAAACTGAAGCGATTGAACCATATCGCTTTGAACTGTATACAAGCGAAACCGACGAAAACGACACAACAGACAGCGAGACGGGAGGAAGCGAGGACGAATTCGGCGATCCCTCTAACCAACGATTGGTATGTGTTTGTTTGGCATTAAATGTGGGTGGAGAGAAAAGGCTGGATGCAGCGTGTGAGGGAGAGAGAGAGAGAGCAAAATACAAAAACAAATCTGTCTGAAGCCGCAAAAAACATACAGATATTGTGTCATGAGATATAAATTGAATTAAGAGGACTTAAAGGAAACTAAATGAGCTCAAATATAGCTACAAATGAGGCATAATGATGCAATATGTACATACAGCTTGCCTAAAAAGCATGTTAGTATCGATTAGCTTGCAGTCATGCCGTGATCAAATATGTCTGATTAGCACAGTCCACATATGTCAATAACATCTACAAAACTCACCTTTGTGCATTAATGCACAATGTTAAAAGTTCGGTGCATCTGCTTTGAGTGTCGCAGGATATCCACACATTCTTGCCATCTCTGTCGTAGCATAGCTGTCGTCCGTAAAGTGTGTGGAAAAAAACGAGGGACTTTCGCATCTTTTGGCCACTGGTGGAACTTGAATCCGTCTCTGTTTGTGTTTTTACAACTTTCGACAACACACCGACGAGGCATGATGTCTCCAAGCTACGGGAAAACAGTCGAAAAAACGGAAAATAACAGAAATGATTTGACTTGGTGCGTGTAATGAGATTGTGAAAATGGCGGATCACTTCATGTTGTGACATCACGGGTGAAAGGTCATCGCTACGACAGGCTATCAATTGAAAGGCGTTTAAATCGCCAAATTCACCCTTTAAAGTGTTCGGAAATTGGTTAAAAAAACACATGGTCTTTTTTCTGCAACATCAAGGTATGTATTGACGCTTACATAGGTCTGGTGATAATGTTCCTCTTTAAACTGCATTTAGATGTTTATGGAAGAAATTACAGGCGGTGAATATGTGTACTCTTTATTATCCAACTAATCGTTAAGATAATCGTTGACTAATCGACTATCGAAATAAAAGTTAGTTGCAGCCCTGATGATGATTATAAACCGTACAAAACCACAGCCCATAGGGGCGCCACAAATGTAATTTATAGTCATATGAAAATCACGGGGTGTCCTAATCTTTTCACTACTGTGCTGTGAGTGTGTGCTCATCCCTATGACCTTTTTAACACGTTGTCCACTTTGTTTTCTCGTCTTCTATCAAATGTTCTTTCTATAGGTGCACCATCCAATCACACACCTTCACACATATACAGTGCAGTATATGCTTTCAACATACACCTATTCTCTTCGGGGGGCACAGCCTGCGCACACTGATTCCCTGCAATGAGACAATAGTGTGTGTGTGTGTGTGTGTGTGTGTGTGTGTGTGTGTGTGTGTGTGTGTGTGTGTGTGTGTGTGTGTGTGTGTGTGTGTGTGTGTGTGTGTGCGCGTGCGTGTGTGTGAGTGAGGCAGGTGTAGATTAACAGGCTGGGGCTTGGGGAGCATGCTCAGAACACATGCACTCTTGTGGGTGGGGAGGGGGTGAATGGGGTTAATTAACAATGGAAGCCGCACACACACGCATTGCGTGTAAAAGAACACAAAGCCTATCAGCGCTGCAACACCTGTGGCTACTGTGTGGATATCAGTGTGATATCGCGCATTTTGGGCACACACACACACACCTCAAGGCGGTTATGCCACTATACCTCACACTCTGTTCCAAAAAAAAAAAAAAGGAATTGTACATATGCGGTAACAAATTAGACACACACATTCACAAGGCTGGACCACAAAGCAAGGCAACACGCCGTCATGGTAACACAAATGCACAACCGTTAGCACCAAGAAATGGGTCTGGATTACAGCTTTCTGCTCTTTGTGTGGATGCCACACACTGGCAGCCAATGCAAATGCCCACCAGATGCCAACTTGTGTGCTTGTAGTTGTTTATGCGCCACGTTGCACACACGAGTGGCGTGTGTTTGGTGAGCAAACAAGCACACTAACACACATTGGCTCACGCATGCACACATCTACACACATTGACACACATGAACACACAAGCACAAGCGAGCACACAAATGTGTACACGCTGATAGCTTCTTGTTGTCTCGTTTGGTTGTGACCAACACATCCTTGTGTCCAGGCATTTTTGGGACCTGGCCGGAATTTCATTGTCTAACATTGCACGCATTCTTCTGCTACATTGAGGCTTGAGTTTCTATTTTAGTCCCACCTTCTTGAGGATCTGACTTTGACGACTTGACTAGGGATGGGTACCGAATTCGATATTCACATTGAATCAAACAATGTCATATTTCGATAACACATAAGTTTGCAGACTTTGTAGTGGCTCAAGCACTTGGCCAGGAAACAAGTAGACAAGCATTCCGTCAGGCTTGGACAAAGGATTGAACTCAGATGCAGAGTAGGGATACTTTGTTGGGCTTTTATTTTGACGGATATTTCACCTAAAGAGTCAGACTAATACAATATCTACAATAATAAAATTTTTCGGCAAAAAAGGTTCCAAAAAAACCAGGGAACGACCGAGAATCACTCCTAAAAGGAGGAAAACACTAAATCAAAGACGAACTATAATATGCGCCGTATCTGCTATAAAATTTATTAACTCAAAACGCGCCAACAGGAGGAAGAAAATATTGACTATAAAAATGTCTACACTTACTCTTAAAGGCCTACTGAAACCCACTACTACCGACCACGCAGTCTGATAGTTTATATATCAATGATGAAATATTAACATTGCAACACATGCCAATACGGCCTTTTTAGTTTACTTAATTGCAATTCTAAATTTCCCGCGAAGTGTCGTGTTGAAAACGTTGCAGTATGATGACTCGTATGATGACGCGTGCGTTTGACGTCTCGGGTTGTACTGGACATTATTTTCCAGCCCGATCCAAGCTATAAGTAGTCTGCTTTAATCGCATAATTAAACTGTATTCTGGACATCTGTGTTGCTGAATCTTTTGCAATTTGTTCAATTAATAATGGAGAAGTCGAAGTAGAAAGATGAAGGTGGGAAGCTCTTAGCCTTTAGCCACACAAACACACTGTGTTTCCTTGTTTAAAATTCCCGGAGGTGAAGCTTTACTATGGATCAGAGCGGTCAAACGAACATGGATCCCGTCTACATGTCAACCGTCAGTTTTCGGAGAGAAAATTGTGGTAATAAGACGGCACTTACCGGAGATCACCGGAGCTTCTGTCCTGCTGCAGCTGCCGTGACTTCCCTCAGAGACTCTAGCGTCAACACACCCGTGGCCACACCCCTCCGACTTTCAGGTACTATTTACTATTCACTAAAACAGTAGCAACACAATAGGCAGATAAGGGATTTCCCAGAACTATCCTAGTAAATGTGTCTAAAAACATCTGTATCGCTCCTACTGCAATCGCCTTTTTTTTTTTTTACTTTTTTTTTTTTCTTTTTCTAGTCCTTCACTCTAAATTTCCTTATCCACAAATCTCTCATCCTCGCTCAAATTAATGGGGAAATTGTCGCTTTCTTGGTCCGAATAACTCCAGCTGCTGCTGGCTATGATTGAAAACAATGTGAGGATGTGAGGAGCCCTACAACCCGTGACGTCACGCGCACATCGTCTGCTACTTCCGGTACAGGCAATGCTTTTTTATTAGTGACCAAAAGTTGCGAACTATATCATCGATGTTCTCTACTAAATCCTTTCAGCAAAAATATGGCATAATCGCGAAATGATCAAGTAGGACATATTGAATGGACCTGCTATCCCCGTTTAAATAAGAAAATCTCATTTCAGTAGGCCTTTAATCTAATAATGGTTTAAAAAAATCACTCCAAAATTTGACTACAGAATGAATAACTCAGTACTTTGGTTGAAAAAACTGAAGAGCAAAATTCACTCTACTGAGGAGTAGGAAAGTCTAACCCAAAATAGAAACGAGGGAATTCAGGATCCAGGAATAGAAAGGTTGGACAAAGCAAGGCATGGACATGGACGAAAGACAGGCACAAAATTTGAGACAATCTGGCACAGAACAAGTGGAGGCGTGGGTTTATATGACACATGAGGGTAATGGGAAACAGGTGGAAACAATCAGGGGTCAGAGATGACGTCAGACTGATGACACAAGAGGAAGGGCAAGTGATCTTAAACAAGAGGAGTTACTTTTTAGAATAAAACATGCAATTCACAGGACAAAAGAAACCAAGACAAGACATCCCTCACCGCAGTGTGACACATTACCTTTAGGTAATGTTACAATGTTCCATGCCTACAAAGGAAGAAAAAGGTGTTCAAAAGTAGAAAAGGCTCCCATTTTCAAAATGCATTACCTTGATGCTAATTTTAATTGGATTTGTTATAGACATGCTGCGTACTAGCATTAGCAATTTTCCATGGCGATTTCAACACCTCCAAATTTGTGATGGAGACTAAGATGCATGTTACAGTTAAATAGCTGGTGTGTAATGTTCAACAGCTGGTGTGTAGTAAGTACAATAATTATAGTATAAACACTTTGTAGGGTGCAACAGAAGAAAAGACCAAGACATTCACCTGAATAGCAAAGACTACTTCTTGGCAAAGCCTACTTACTGACTTAGGCAGACAAATACCAAAAATTCACCAAATAACTGCTTAAAGGGGAACTGCACTTTTTTTTAAATTTTGCTTATTTTTCACAATTATTATGAAAGACATGACAACGGATGTATTTGTAATTTTTTTTTTTTTTTGCATTCTAACTCTTAAATACACGTAAACTTGGTCAGCTTACAATGGAGCCAATAGGAGGTCCTCTATACCGCCCATAAAAAAACAATAAATAACCATCCAAAAACCGCCTATAGTACTTCATTTACCTTTTGTAACTTGAATATAACCAAGTATTTAGTGATATTGTTATTGTAAGCGCTAACACAGACAAGTCATTCTGCATACTTTTGACCCAGCAGATTTGGTCACCTGAATCTTTTTTGTGACCAACAAGTTATGTGTTCCAATCACTCTATCACAAAAGAATAAGAGTTGTAGAAATTATTGGAAACTCAAGACAGCCATTACATTATGTTCTTTACAAGTGTATGTAAACTTTTGATCATGACGGTTTTGTTGTGATCCGCTTCCCGGATCACATCCTTAGTCTTGTTCTTGAGTCCTTCTGTGTGTTTTGATTATTTTTGGACTCTTCCGATCCCTTAGTTTGTGTGTTCACTTCTTGTTTTGGTTACCATGGTTTCTGATTTGTCCCAGCTGCTCTTGTTTTAGGCGCATGGGTGTCTTGATTGTTACGTTAGTATTTAAACCTGCATTCTACCTCAGTTCGTCCTTGGTTCGTCATTTGCTAGAGGCAACTTTCACGTTTGGTTTCTCTAAGTCCTTGTTGTTTGCTAAGTTACGTCTTAGATTCCGTGCGCTCAGCACGCAGTACTTTGGACAATTTAAACTCAATGCTAGTTTAGCATTAGCTTCTCGTGCACTCCGGCATGCCTTTACTTTGCTTTTGTATCAGTGTTATTTTACCTTTTTGTACATTAAACCAGCTCTTACCTGCTATTCCTGCTTGTCCCTGGTCCTCACGCATCCGGGGGTGACACAACACGCGCACATGATGCGTTCCAACTGTGACAGGTTTATTGTTACACATTTGTTTCTGCTTTGTTTACACAAGAAGCAAACATGAGTTTTGCTTAGATAGTTCACATGCGCCTATGAGCGTCGCTCAGAGATAGACTCAGAGCTCCAACCATCGGAACTAAGAAAGTTAGTGAGAAGGAGAGGAAACTGACGTCCAAATGGGGGATAAAAGTGGTGTTCTTGAAAGAGGCATCACTGAACGAGAGGTTGTCTTCTGCTCGGCTGTGAAATAAGTCTTGCTTTGGCACTTTTGTCTGTTCTCATCACAATTAAAAACTTCCTGTGGTCGAAAGCCCGGTTTCTCAATTCCTCAACACAAAAATGGCCACAAAATGGATGCCAGCAGGACACAATAGGAATGAATGAAGCTGTGGGGGGAAGTTGTGATCAGCACACTGCAGATGTAAAGGTCAGCGACCCCGTCTGGGCTACTGGAGACAGCGCACCCTCAGACGGGGGAGTGGCATGAGCAGGACGGCGAGACGCAGCTGGCAGGTAATTAGATTTTGCAGGTGGTACGCGTGAATCTAATCAACGGAATTGTCTTTAACAGTGAGCGGCCGGCAGGGGAGGTGGAGAGAGGATTGGAGAGACTGAAATGTCTACAAGAAAATGCACATTGACGAAAAGAATTAGATTAAAAACGCCGTCAACTCCGAGCAACTGGCTTCCGGCGTGTATCTGTGGCACTGTGAGTAGGAAAAGCTTACAGAAGCGTTCGTACAGTGAAACATGGTTCGCAGACAGAGGCATATTTGGCGTGATTTAGCACTTTGTCAACCAAAAAGTTCACAAACAGAGGGGTTTGTAACTTAAGGTTCCACTGTATTACATTATTCTATAGAACTACTGTAGTGGTATGTAATACATACTAGTGTAATGTTTTTCAACAATATTTCTTATCTCAAAGTGTGTTTTTTCATTTTTTAAAAACATGTTAGATGTTAAAACTGGGGTATTTTGCTTTCAATTACTTCAGTGGGCGGGGCTGCTCGGACATATGAGTCTTTTGCGTTCCGAGCTCAGTGGTGGAAGAAATGTGATCGTGAGTTGATGTACTCCTTTTGTAAAAGAGTCACTTCCTCTGTTTCCCTCAGCATTTACCTAGTGGCCTTGTCACTTGACTCTAGTGGCCCTTTATTGCCTCCAGAATTCATTCCAACCAGTGGCCTTCATAATTCTGGAATGTTCCGATTCACTCCAACTTATTCATAGTCAGAGTTAAAGCCCCAGTGTGCGGCTGTTAGGAGAATTATCATAAAACAAATAACTATTGTCAAGGTCTGAGCGCTGTGAAAATGTTTCATTCCCAGGCTTCCTCCGTCTTCCCGAAGGCAATGTTATGAGCTGAGGCCGGCCACCGAGCGTTTTATGGAGGCCATAACAAGCTTGGACGGTGATCAGGATGCTATTGAGCTTGCGTCTGGCCTCTAAATCCGTCACGCCGCATGACGGGAACCGTCGGTAAAGGCTGAGCGCGGCTCCCAAAGTCGATCTTGATGAGCCATGGCGCTCGCTACACTCAATTTCATTTCATTCCTCCAGCCTGGCCAGCACATATGAACAGGCGTATATTATTTCTGTGGCCAGTCAGGGAGGGCGGCGCTCCAAAACAGGCTGCTTTATGAGTCCGCTCTGAGGCGACAGGTGGTCGGGATTTAATGAGGAGAAGGCCAGGGGGTGTGGAGAGCGTGGAGATGGAGACAAGATGACAAAGGTGACTCTGTTTTGATGCGCAAGGAGTACCGTGCCAACTTAATGAACAAATTCTCCATCTCATTTACCTGGGATATACTACTTTGTGTGCTGGGTGCATTCTTGTCTCCATACTATGCCATGCTCCTAGGGCTGTCAAAGATAAGTTAACTCTTGCAACTCATCACAAAAAAAAAAAGGATTAATCATTTACATATGCAGATTAGTTAAGCAATTTATTTTGACCTCACATGCTCTTTTCCTTAATCGTGGTTACCTTATAGTTTTATGCTCCTAACATCAGGAATAGTCTTTCAGAAGGTATAAGACTGGTCTCAATGTTGTCAATGTTCAAATCCAGGCTGAAAACATTTATATTTAATATTGCAGATGACAACTGGAAGTATTTTAGCTACACTATCGTTTTATTTTAATTTGAATCATGAAAGTTTTTATTATTATGATGTATTTTTATTTTTTATTCCTTGTCATTTTCTGTAAAGCACTTTCTTGCCTTGTGTACTGTCACGCCATGAGAAACGGTGCTTTGCGGAAGACGAAGGAGGTTGTTATGATCTTAAGGATGCAGGTTGGAGTGTGTGGGAAATAAAGGGGGGGAATTTATTAATCACACAAACAAAAAGCGAGATCAACGGGGAAGTGGTATGACCATACAGGCTATGACAAAAACAAAACAAAATGTAAAACACTTACAGGAAATGTGGAGCAGACGGCATCCACACGTACGAGTATACCGTATTTCCTTGAATAGCCGCCGGGGCGCTAATTAATTTAAAACCTTTTCTCACTCCTGCGCTTATTCAAGGCATGCGATAAAAGTAAGCAGGCCCTAATTATTTTAAAACCTCTTCTCACCCTTGCGCTTACTAACGGCATGCAGTAAAAAATTGAGTGTGATATAAAAAAAATAAATAAATAAAAATTCTGCGGCCGCGGCCCGGTGGTTGGGGACCACTGCTCTACAACATGTCATCGCGCCCTCCTTTACACCATGCTAGCTGCGTGCCGGTCAGATGCATGCATATCGCTGCTTCTCACATGAGATTGCAATGCATACTTGGTCAACAGCCATACCTTTTACACTGATGGTTGTGATATAAACAACTTTAACACTCTTACTAATATGCGCCACACTCTGTGAACCCACACCAAACACATTTCTGGAGAACATTGGTTCTCTAACACATTATAAACACAACATAAGAATTACCCAGAATTCCAAAGCATCCATGACTTTTGGCTATATTATACACGCGCCCCCAACCCGGCCCACCTCAACCGGTGCACGGAGAGGGGGGGTATAATATAGCCAAGAGTCATAAATGCAGTGGAATTCTGGGTAATTTTTATGTTGCGTTTATAATGTGTTACAGAGCCAATGTTTTCCAGAAATGTGTTTGGTGTGGGTTCACAGAGTGTGGCGCATATTAGTGAGAGTGTTAAAGTTGTTTTATATCACAACCATCAGTGTGATCTGTATGGCTGTGGAACAAGACCCCTGGTTTACACATAATGAAAGCAGAAAAAAAAACTCTTCTGCCATTTTGGAAATGACGACAGGAGAAGCGTCACTCGTAATGTCACGACTTTGACCCGGCGGTAAAAGTAAGCACGCGCTAATAAATTTGGGGAGCGAGTTTGACCCGGCAGTAATTCAAGGCAGGCGCATATTACATGCCTGGCGGCTATTCAAGGAAATACGGTACTTGCTGAAAAGCATCAAAAAGGATTGTCTCTGGTCACCAACTAATAGGGAATCGAAAACATCAACATCCACAAACAATGTCCCGACAAAGAATGCTGGCTCACACTCAACTTAAATAGAACTGAGTGCAATTCAAAAACAGGTGAGGGGAAATGCTCTAGGAAAGATGTGTGAAGTGGTCACGAAAAAACACCAACACAACAGGAAGTAGGGTTGTACGGTATACCGGAATAATTATACTACCGCAATACTAATGAATAATTTTCGCCTCTGAAACGTACTGGTGCCGCATACCCTCCACCCCATCCCCCGTGCCCGCGCCGAAGTCAAGTTGCGACATTGCTGGCTTACGAGCAGAGGAGCATGTACGTTGGAACACAATCACAGAGTACTTACAAGCAGACACAGTGTGTAGACAGAAAAGGGAGAACGGATACATTTTGGTGTAAAAACTAAAGAAAAAGGTGAAGTTATAACACTGAAACGCCCTCAGGACGAGATGCTTTAAGACATGGGTAGCTAGGTAGCGGCTAACGTCCATCAGCCGTCGGCAGTGTTTTAGCGACTTCTAAATCACTGATGACAACAAATAAAGTACGTTTTTTCCAAGTATTATCCCTGCAGGACGAGGAATAGCTAAACATGTTTCACTACATACCGTAGCTAACTGGCATTACAATATAAACAAACGCCATGGGTGGATTTACACCTGACATCTACTGTAATGATATCAAGTACAGGCACGTATCTAGTCGATACTACTATGATTACATCAATATTTTTTGGCATCACAACATCTTTCGTTTTTTTTTTAATGTATCTTATGTTTATACATGCAGGAAATATGTCCCTGGACACATGAGGACTTTGAATATGACCAATGTATGATCCTGTAACGACTTGGAATCGCATTGATACCCAAATTAGTGGTATCATCCAAAACTGAAGTAAAGTATCAAACAGAAGAATAAATTATTATTACATTTCAACAGAAGTGTAGATACGATATGTTAAAAGAGAAAGCAAGCAGATATTAACAGTACATGAACAAGTAGATTAATCATTCATTTTCTACCACTTCCAAAAAATAATAGAATGATAAATGACACAATACGTTTTTTGATTATGTCAGAAGACTTATCAGGAGCCTTTGTGTGTTTACCTACTACTAAATGACAAGTTGTAAAGTATGTTAACTATTTTATTTAAGGACAACATTGCAATAATAAACATATGTTTAATGTACCCTAAGATTTTTTTGTTAAAATAAAGCCAATAATGGATTTCTTTTATGGTCTCCTTTATTTAGAAAAGTACCGAAATAATTTTAGTACCGGTACCAAATTATTAGTATCGTTACAACACTAACAGAAAGTGCCACCAAAATAAGAGCACAGGACAGGAACCAACACCAAACATAGGGGAACACCAACAAAAAGGTTGGTGTACAAATTGTTCTATAAAAATGAACTTGCCTTGCCAAAGGGCGGCGCAGGTTGCTGGTTAGTGTGCTTGCTGGCAAATTTCTCTTCACAATACAGTCCAACGGGTCTTTAGCTAAAACTGTTTCCAAGTTTTGAACAAATACATTTAGTGCATTCAAGTAAATCCTTGAAAAAATGTTGCTGTATAACATTCTAACAATAACACGTTCTTGTCCAAACTCAGGAGTCTTTTGTTAAAATTATGCAAGAGAATAATAATTCAAAATTGTGATTAATCTGATTAAAATGTAATAGTTTGACAGCCATAGTTATGCTGTGCTATGCTATGTTGTGTTGTTTCCGAATTATGTCTATCTTGACATACCTGCAGCAAAATCACACACGGTTATGGTTTGGTTTAATAATTTGAGCTAGTCATGTGCTTAAAATAGTGGACTTTCTGACTGTTGGACATTGCGGACAAAACCCTGACTTTTTTTTACAAACAATCCGGTACACTTTATTTTATGAATCATATAATTTTGTAAATGATTGCTATTTCTATATCAATCAATCAATCAATGTTTATTTATATAGCCCCAAATCACAAATGTCTCAAAGGACTGCACAAATCATTACGACTACAACATCCTCGGAAGAACCCACAAAAGGGCAAGGAAAACTCACACCCAGGGGGCAGGGAGAATTCACATTCAGTGGGACGCCAGTGACAATGCTGACTATGAGAAACCTTGGAGAGGACCTCAGATGTGGGCAACCCCCCCCCTCTAGGGGACCGAAAGCAATGGATGTCGAGCGGGTCTAACATGATACTGTGAAAGTTCAAGTCATAGTGGCTCCAAGACAGCAGTGAGAGTCCCGTCCACAGGAAACCATCTCAAGCGGATCAGCAGCGTAGAGATGTCCCCAACCGATACAGGCGAGCGGTCCATCCTGGGTCCCGACGAGCGGTCCATCCTGGGTCTCGACTCTGGACAGTCAGTACTTCATCCATGGTCATCGGACCGGACCCCCTCCACAAGGGAGGGGGGGACATAGGAGAAAGAAAAGAAGCGGCAGATCAACTGGTCTAAAAAGGAGGTCTATTTAAAGGCTAGAGTATACAGATGAGTTTTAAGATGAGACTTAAATGCTTCTACTGAGGTAGCATCTCGAACTGTTACCGGGAGGGCATTCCAGAGTACTGGAGCCCGAACGGAAAACGCTCTATAGCCCGCAGACTTTTTTTGAGCTCTAGGAATCACTAATAAGCCGGAGTCTTTTGAACGCAGATTTCTTGCCGGGACATACGGTACAATACAATCGGCAAGATAGGCTGGAGCTAGACCGTGTAGTATTTTATACGTAAGTAGTAAAACCTTAAAGTCACATCTTAAGTGCACAGGAAGCCAGTGCAGGTGAGCCAGTACAGGCGTAATATGATCAAACTTTCTTGTTCTTGTCAAAAGTCTAGCAGCCGCATTTTGTACCAACTGTAATCTTTTAATGCTAGACATGGGGAGACCCGAAAATAATACGTTACAGTAATCGAGACGAGACGTAACAAACGCATGGATAATGATCTCGGCGTCTTTAGTGGACAAAATGGAGCGAATTTTAGCGATATTACGGAGATGAAAGAAGGCCGTTTTAGTAACGCTTTTAATGTGTGATTCAAAGGAGAGAGTTTGGTCGAAGATAATACCCAGATTTTTTACAGAGTCACCTTGTTTTATTATTTGGTTGTCAAATGTTAAAGTTGTATTATTAAATAGAGGTCGGTGTCTAGCAGGACTGATAATCAGCATTTCCGTTTTTTTGGCATTAAGTTGCAAAAAGTTAGCGGACATCCATTGTTTAATTTCATTAAGACACGCTTCCAACTGACTACAGTCCGGCGTGTTGGTCAGCTTTAGGGGCATGTAAAGTTGGGTGTCATCAGCATAACAGTGAAAGCTAATACCGTATTTGCGTATGACGTCACCTAGCGGCAGCATGTAGATGCTGAAGAGTACAGGGCCAAGGACCGAACCCTGGGGAACTCCACACGTTACCTTAACATAGTCCGAGGTCACACTGTTATAGGAGACGCACTGCATCCTATCAGTAAGATAAGAGTTAAACCATGACAGGGCTGAGTCTGACATACCAATTCGTATTTTGATACGCTCTAATAAAATATTATGATCGACGGTATCGAAAGCAGCGCTAAGATCGAGGAGCAGCAACATAGATGACGCATCAGATGATGTCAATTACGTTTTAGTGAATGATTTGTGAACTAATATTGCCTGTTTTTTTACTTGATATCAGTATAGAAATATAGTAAACCACTCCTCCATATGTCAGCCTGATTTGTATAAACGGTCCTGCGATGAGGTGGCGACTTGTCCAGGGTGTACGCCGCCTTCCGCCCGATTTCAGCTGAGATAGGATCCAATGACCCCCCCCTTTGACTCCGAACAGGACAAGCGGTAGTAAATGGATGGATGAATACCCTAATCTGTGTAATGTGGTGGAAACACGAACCACACACTTCTATAGGAACCAGAGGTTTTAGGAACCAAAGCTTTCGGTGGAAAAAAGCCTCCAGGACAGCTTGTGACTTCGGCAAACACTCTTAATTACTCAAACGCATGTTTTTCTTTTGTACTTTTGTTACCCTACATTATGGGTCTTTGTTCTCAAACTAAAAGGGGAACATTATCACCAGACCTATATAAGCGTCAATATATACCTTGATGTTGCAGAAAAAGGACCATATATTTTTTTTACCGATTTCGGAACTCTAAATGGGTGAATTTTGGCGAATTAAATGCCTTTCTATTATTCCCTCTCGGGGCGATGACGTCACTTTGTGACGTCACCTAGGTAGTCAATCCGCCATTTTCTCAAACACATTACAAACATCGAGTCAAATCAGCTCTGTTATTTTCCGTTTTTTCGACTGTTTTCCGTACCTTGGAGACATCATGCCTCATCGGTGTGTCGTCAGAGGGTGTAACAACACGATCAGGGATGGATTCAAGTTGACTTATGTGGAGTGTGCATCGATTAGCACGGCATGCTAATCGATGCTAACATGCTATTTAGGCTAGCTGTAAATACATATTGCATCGTTATGCCTCATTTGTAGCTATATTTGCATCTAGCCTTTCCCTCTACCCACATTTAATGTCAAACAAACACTTACCAATCGACGGATTCAAGTTGCACCAGTGTCAAAAGATCCGAAAGTCCCTCGTCTGCACATTTTACCGGCAATGCTACGACAGAGATGGCACAGAGCTGTGTGGATATCCTGCGACACTCAAAGCAAATGCATTTCCGACGATAAAGTCAACGAAATCACAAAGGTGAGTTTTGTTGATGTTATTGACTTATGTGCTAATCAGACATATTTGGTCGCGGCATGACTGCCAGCTAATCAATGCTAACATGCTATTAGAGGCTAGCTGTATGTACATTTGTAGCTATATTTGCATCCAGCCTTTCACTCCACCCACATTTAATGCCAAACAAACACTTGCCAATCGGCGGATTTAAGTTGCTCCTGCACATTTTACCGGCGAAGCTACGACAGACATGGCACAGAGATGTATGGATACCCTGCGACACTCAATCGTTGGTTAAAAGGCGATCGCCGAATAGCTTCAATAGCTATTCGCTCAATAGCTTCAGTTTCTTCTTCAATTTAGTTTTTGCGATCTGCCTCCATACTCCAACCATCTGTTTCAATACATGCGTAATCTGTTGAATCGCTTAAACCGCTGAAATCCGAGTCTGAATCCAAGGTAATTGTTGGGATGTCGCATGGCTGCAGTTGTGTGTCCCCGAGTATGCAAGAATCCAGGAGAGTTGCGTGGAGGTAAGATGAATTTAATACACAAAAGAAAATAACAAAAACAAACATAAAGCAGTCGTGCAGATAAACGTTCTCAACATAATGTTATCATCGAGCACTGAGGAGTGCTCGAGTGAGACATAAATAGACACTGGTGTGATTGACAGCAGGTGTGAACCGCTGCCAATCAACGAAAAGAGAAAAATAGTGCTCCGTGAATAAAAACAGGAAATACAACAAAATAAGAGCACTGAACCGGAAGTAAATACAAAAACACAAAAAACTAACAGAAATGAAGTGACACATCGTTACAGGACCTCCCCCTCAAGGAACAGATACCAGATGTTCCCTGGGAAAGAAAAAAAAATGGAAAAAAGTCCAAAATGTAAGGGAGGGTGGAGGGAGGATTTGGTGGAGGGTTGCCAAACCTCGTGTCCCCGCAGCCAGCGAGGGAAAGTCAGGTGGCGGCGCCGCGTAGAGCGCCGCTGGAACTGGCGAGGCGGGCGGCCAGGGAACGGCCAAATCACTGGCCGAAAAAGAGGAGAGTGCGCAGGGCACGGCCACATCCACGGCCGACGTAGAAGCGGGCGCGCTGAAGCAGGCCGGGAAGCAGAAGACGTAACCGGCGGCGTGGAAACCGCAGGCGTCATCAACGGCGTGGAAGTGGCAGATGTCATCGGCGGCGTGAAAGCGGCGGACGTCATCGGCGGCGTGAAAGCGGCGGACGTCATCGGCGGCGTGAAAGCGGCGGACGTCATCGGCGGCGTGAAAGCGGCGGACGTCATCGGCGGCGTGAAAGCGGCGGACGTCATCGGCGGCGTGAAAGCGGCGGACGTCATCGGCGGCGTGAAAGCGGCGGACGTCATCGGCGGCGTGAAAGCGGCGGACGTCATCGGCGGCGTGAAAGCGGCAGACGTCATCGGCGGCGTGAAAGCGGCAGACGTCATCGGCGGCGTGAAAGCGGCAGACGTCATCGGCGGCGTGAAAGCGGCAGACGTCATCGGCGGCGTTGAAGCGGCAGGCGTCATCGGAGGCGTGATTGTTGCAGATGTCATCGGCGGCGTGAAAGCGGCAGATGACGCCGGGCGAGGAGCAGCAAATGCTGGCCGAGGAATAGCGGATGCCGGCGGTGACGAAGCCCGGCGTGGTGCTGCTCTTGGCGGCGTTGGGGCTCGGCGTGGAGCCGGCGTTGGGGCTCGGCGTGGAGCCGGCGTTGGGGCTCGGCGTGGAGCCGGCGTTGGGGCTCGGCGTGGAGCCGGCGTTGGGGCTCGGCGTGGAGCCGGCGTTGGGGCTCGGCGTGGAGCCGGCGTTGGGGCTCGGCGTGGAGCCGGCGTTGGGGCTCGGCGTGGAGCCGGCGTTGGGGCTCGGCGTGGAGCCGGCGTTGGGGCTCGGCGTGGAGCCGGCGTTGGGGCTCGGCGTGGAGCCGGCGTTGGGGCTAGGCGTGGAGCCGGCGTTGGGGCTAGGCGAAAGCCCGCCAGGGACGTAGATGTCTCCGTGGAAGGAGACGCTGGCGGGGATGACAGCAGTGTGTGCCTGGCTGCACCGCAGTGTATTGTGGGCCCCCCTCCACTAGGCGGCTGCCAGAAACCGTCCACACTTGCGGGAAGACATGCCTGCTCGTCGGCGTCCCCCGGTGCGAAAACCAGGGACGGGCGGGAGGAGGCCAGGAAGAGGGACGAAGACACGTCCCGCGCCGAGTCCCAGCAGGAGGACAAAAGTGACCTCACTGTGGGCTCCACTGGAGCTCTCGGCGATCCAAAAAAGAGAGCGGGAGCTGGCAGAAAGAGCAGCCGGGGAGCAGCCGCTGGAAGCTGCGTAGGAGCAGGGAGAAGCAGCTCAGCAGACGACGGGAAGGATGGCGGCGGCGGACGTGCCGGTCGGAGAGCCGCAGTAGGCGACGGAGCCGCAGGAGCCGCGAGACGTGAAGGAGGAGGTGGGCGCGCCGGTCGGTGAGACGTAGCCGGCAGCGTTGCCGAGAGGAAGGATGGCGGCGGAGGACGCGCCGGTCGGTGAGCCGTAGCCGGTAGCGTTGCCGCGGGAGCCGCGAGGCATGCAGGAAGTGGCGGACGTGCTGGTCGGAGAGCCGTAGTCAGCCGTCGAGCCGAGAGGAAAGATGGCGGCGGGGGACGCGCCGGTCGGAGAGCCGAAGCCGGTGGCGTTGCCGCGGGGAGAGGGTCCGCGTCTGTAGGCTGGGACCGCACAAACCTGGCCTTCAAGTCCTCCAGGAATTGTGCGGTCCAGAACGTCGGCTGAGGATTGCCGACAGGGATTCTCGCGAGGACACTTTCTTCTGGCTCGATGATACTGTTGGGATGTCGCATGGCTGCAGTTGTGTGTCCCCGAGTATGCAAGAATCCAGGAGAGTTGCGTGGAGGTAAGATGAATTTAATACACAAAAGAAAATAACAAAAACAAACATAAAGCAGTCGTGCAGATAAACGTTCTCAACATAATGTTATCATCGAGCACTGAGGAGTGCTCGAGTGAGACATAAATAGACACTGGTGTGATTGACAGCAGGTGTGAACCGCTGCCAATCAACGAAAAGAGAAAAATAGTGCTCCGTGAATAAAAACAGGAAATACAACAAAATAAGAGCACTGAACCGGAAGTAAATACAAAAACACAAAAAACTAACAGAAATGAAGTGACACATCGTTACAGTAATGTCGCTATATCTTGCTGTGCTATCCGTCATGTTGGCATCACTAAATGACGTCACAGGAAAATGGACGATGGATTTGAAGATAGCAAAAATCAGGCACTTTAAAGCCTTTTTTCGGGATATTCCATGATGGGTAAAATTTTGAAAAAAACTTCGAAAAATAAAACAAGACATTGAGAACTGATTTTTATTGGTTTTAACCCTTCTGAAATTGTGATAATGTTCTCCTTTAGTACTTGTACTTGTCTGTGGAAGTGGTCATGGCCATATAGCATGGCCCTGCCCCCATGTGTGTTTGTGCGTGTGTGTGTGCGTGTGTGTGTGTGTGTGTGTTTGTGTGTGTGTGTGTGTGTGTGTGTGTGTGTGTGTGTGTGACTGTCTAACATGCTAGTTGACATAACTATGAAGAAGCCAATCCCCCTCCTTCCTAGCTAGCTCCTCTAAGGTAATTGAAGTGTTTACAGCTCCAAAATGTGGCTGGTGTGTGTCCGTGTGTATGCACGCGTGTTTCCATGCACCTGTGTTTATGCAGCCAGGTGGGCGGCAGCGTATGGACGCTTGACAGCTGACTGTGAGAAATAACGTCTCCATTCCACACTTTTAGATAGATGAGAGGGAAATAGGCGTTTGTGCGTGTGCTTTACTGCAAGCGTGAGGGTGGATGTCAACCCGCACACACACACACACACACACACACAAACACACACACACCCACACACACACACACACACACACCCATTTGAGCCAGTTGAGGGTGTGTCAAGATGTAAGCTGACAAGCATGACAGGTGATGTCTCTATCCAGCTGTTTTAGAGGATGTTGCACGCCTAATTTGTGTGCGTGTGCATGTTTGTGTGTGTGTGTGTGAGTGAGTGTGTGTGTGTGTGTGTGTTGTGAGGTCGTATCACCCCCAAGGGCTTTTGGAGCCGTTTCAACCAAGGCGGGATGGAAATACAATTCACACTCCAGGAATGCCTGAGTTCCTGACTCCGCTTTTGGGAAATTCTCTCGCGCACTTTATTATCTTTACCCTCCGTCACCCCCCAGCTGACATGGGTGAAGGTGGGGGAGGAGCCAAGTTACACACCTGGTTTGAATTTTTTGGGGAAAGAGAAATTCTAGACAGGGAATCAAGAGGTGGTCATTGGATCTCGCCAGCGGGATAAATTTGATTTATAGTCCGATTTTCAACCATTTTATGGTCTTGTGTGCGTGCCGAAGTGAGGTCACAGTTTTATTGTGTGGCAAAAGTGCATTAGGGACTCCAACATGGGCCAAAAAAAAGTGTGGTCAAATTGATAGCATTTCTGGCAAATTGTTGATACTGGTGTTGTCCCGATACTATCGGACCGAGAAAGCGACAATTTCCCTATTAATTTGAGCGAGGATGAAAGATTCGTGGATGAGGAGAGTGAGAGTGAAGGACTAGAAAAAAACCACACAAAAAAAACTTGATGGCAGAGCGATTCAGATGTTATTAGACAAATTTACTAGGATAATTCTTGAAAATACCTTATCTGCTTATTGTGTTACAAGTGTTTTAGTGAGATTATATGGTCGTACCTGTGCAATCTGAAAGTCAGAGGGGTGTGGCCAACGGTTGGGGTGACCGCCAGTGTCTCCGAGGGAAGCCACGTTTCTCGACGAGGCAAAGGCAGCCGATGCTTCCTCCACGGTGGCAGCAATTGATGGTCGGGGGCGGCCGGACAGGAGGAGGCTTAGAGAGTCCGCAGCAGCCTCTTTGACAGGTGCAGGAGGAATGACGCAACCCTCCGCTCATATCTACGGTAAGAGCCGACTTATTACCAACATTTTCTCACCGAAACCTGCCGGTTGACATGTGGTAGAAAACCATGTTCGCTTGACCGCTCTGTTCCATAGTAAAGCTTCACCGTCATCTTTCAGGAATGTAAACAAGAAAACAAGGAAACACCGGCTGTTTGTGTTGCGAAAGGCGGCTGCAATACACCGCTTACCACCTACATCTTTCTTCTTTGACGTCTCCATTATTAATTGAACAAATTGCAAAAGATTCAGCAACACAGATGTCCATAATACTGTGGAATTATGCGATGAAAAGAGACAATTTATAGCTGTGAACGGTGCCAAAATGTCCTCTACAATGCGTGACATCACGCGTCATCATACCGCAACGTTTTAGCATGATACTTCCGCGGGATATATTAAATTGCAATTTAGTAAACTAAACCGGCCGTATTGGCATGTGATTTCATCATTGATGTATAAACTATCAGACTGTGTGGTCGGTAGCAGGGGCGTCACTAGACCTAATACTGCACTGGGGCACACCTGGGGCACAAATAATTCATGTGAGCGTGCAAAGCGCGCAAGCATAAATACATAAATAGTGCTTTAAACTATGAAATCATATCAGATTATGTTGTATGGATCTTTGATTAACCACCTGAAATTAACTAATGCATTTGACCTACTTGTGCACTTTTTTACTCCAGACGTCTAAACTGCTACTGGTAAAAGTAAAAAGGAAGAGCAATGAATCTTTTTGAAATATATATTGCAGTAATCATCTGCAAATTTAACATCTACAAAAGAAAAACAAAAAATAAAGCACCTCTACATCGCTGGGTTCTTTTATATTATTTAATTTCCATTTATGGCAATGTGGCTAATCCTATTTCAGATACACAAAACTATAAAATATACACAAAACAATAAAGCCACAGTAGTAGAATAAATGACAACTGTTGTGTGTCTGTTTAGGGAATCATTTTCTGAGAAATAAACTGTAACGTCTCCTTTTCATTTTTGCAATGTGGTCAATCACTCTGGACAGACATGGAAATATTACAGTAACTGTTATACAGTTGACCAGTGGTTCCCAACTGCTAGGTCGTGACATAAAAGTGGATTGTGTGTCATTTTCAGTGAGTCGCAGTCAGATGTGTGCATGAAAAAAAAAAAGTTTAAGGAGAAAAAAATCAAATTGTGTTAACAAAACCAGATTATTTTAGCCTTTTTTCTAATGACTATTAGTGAGTATTTTAGCAAAAGGCAAACCGACTAACAAGTTGGAGGACAACTCAGGACAGACATGGAAATATATTTTTTAAAAATCTAAATGGGGCAACAAAACCCGATATTTTTAGCCATCTTTCCGAAAACAAATACAGAAATGTTACTATTTTTTCTGGAAACAAAACCAGATGCTTCAGCTGTAGCCATTTTTCTGGTGACAAAACAAGATTATTTTAGTCAAAGTCGCACCGATTAAACAAGAAAAGTCTACTGTGCTATTTTTCTGTGAAATAAACTTGAATGATTTAAAAATTGGCTCACGACTTGATGATATGGAAAAATGTTTTCCTTCCTGAAGATAAACCATTTGAGAAGCACTCAACTCACACATGCTTACTCCAAATCATCATTGATGCAGAACCAGCAGACAATAACCAACATTATGTTTCATGTTCATTGGAAATTCCCCCGACAGCTCGTACAGCAAATGAATATGTTTGTCTTGATACAAGGAATAATGTTAGCTAACTTAGCATCAACTTAAGACAATGATGTTGCCTAGCTAGCTAGGACTTCACTTACATCTCTCATCCCTGCTGCTTCTTGCGGCGGGCGAATAACTTTCTTAAATCCATCTAGGAGTTACAGTTTGAGTCAAATCAAAATCAAAAATAATGTAGTTAACAAATTGTTGTTGGCTAACGTTACCTACCTCAGCAGTGATTCGCAGCCTCTCTCTCTCTCTCTCTCTGTCTCTCTCTCTCTCTCTTTCTCTCTCTCT
This sequence comes from Nerophis ophidion, assembly GCF_033978795.1. Lineage (NCBI taxonomy): Eukaryota > Metazoa > Chordata > Actinopteri > Syngnathiformes > Syngnathidae > Nerophis > Nerophis ophidion. The sequence continues at coordinate 22,583,340 of NC_084620.1, forward strand.
CTCTCTCTCTCAACCGAAGTCTCGATCCACACGTGAATAAATTACCATATTAAGTAGCCATGTGCTCATTGTTAGTGGAGTGAATACAGTTGCAGTCAATTACCATACTAAGTAGTATGTGCGCTGTTGTCTATGTAATGTAGACTTAAAACTGAAGCGTTTTTTTTTATTGGTCAAATTTTTACTGGGGCACTGCAGATCAACAGTGGGGCACGTGCCCCAGTGAAATATGTCTGGCGACACCCCTGGGTAGTAGTGGGTTTCAGTAGGCCTTTAAGGAGAAGTGGTAGAAAATGAATTATTAATCCACTTGTTCATTTACTGTTAATATCTGCTTGCTTTCTCTTTTAACGTGTTCTATCTTACACTTCTGTTAAAATGTAATAATCACTTATTCTTCTGTTGTTTGGATGCTTTAAGATGAGTTTAGGATGATACCACAAATGTGGGTATCAATACGATACCAAGTAGTTACAGGATCATACATTGGTCATATTCAAAGTCCTCATGTGTCCAGGGACATTCTATTTCCTATAATATAAAAAAAAAAACGAAAGAAAATGTGATGCCAAAAAATATTGACGTAGTCATAGTAGTATCGACAAGATATAGTACGTTCCTGTACTTGGTATTACAGTGGATGTCAGGTGTAGATCTGCCAATGGCGTTTGTTTACATTTTGAAGCTACGGTGTGTAGTGAAATATATTCAGCTATTCCTCGTCCAGCAGGGATGATACTTGTAAGAAACTCACTTTATTTGTCACCATGGAGGCGAGGATTAGTGATTTAACTCTCTGTAGGCGGAATACATCTAATGCACATTACCTGCATTGTTAGCTGCTTCTTGCTAGGGATTATTTAAGATTTAGAACGAATAAAAAAAAAAAAAACGCACATTTTGAATTATAGACCAAATTTACAAAAAAAAAAAGTGCAGTTCCCCTTTAAGAAGCCAGAACACTTGTTATTTTTTTCTTTCTGGAAATGATTCTATATGTGTGTCTTTATTTATTTTCCCAAATAAACCTTGGTTGCAAAAACAAAAAAATAGTTTTGATCAAATAAATACTTGGTGCTCATTTTTGTTGACAATATGAAAAGTGCATGCCATTACAAATCAAGTGAAACAAAAATCATAGTTTTCCATAAAAGGAAAACATTCTTTACCAGAGGATGCACACTGCGATGATGCGTGTTTGAACATGGCACGCCCACATTGATGTTGAGTGCCTGAGTCGGATCGCCACGTTTTCTTTGTGCTGATAAGTGGCCAGGCCTTGGGCACTTGCATTTTAATTAGCGCCAGGCTGCATGAACGGGGAATTGCACGCAAGATGTGTCCTCCCAATGAATGCTTTGCGGTAAAGTAAAAGAAAATGGCCGGGGGACGGCCAGTGGAGGTAGAAAAAAGCTCTGAGCGGCGAAAATGGCGAAGGCCGCCAGTTCAAGGGGAGAGCTTACTATTCTCAGACTGAACACACTGAGCTGACTTAAAAAAAACACAGGTATTGATTGGAAGGCCCTTCCTTTTTCTCTTGGCCACTTCCAGTTTTATTTTCCTTTTCTCGGAAAACTTTGTTTGCCGCCCATCTTGGAGTGAAGCGTGGACTGATGGAGGACGGGGTGGACAAGGAGGCTTGAAGAGGGCGCTACAGAAAAGTGAGGGCTGAAATAGAAAAAAGGGGCTTTAATGGTTCCAACAAAAAAAAAAAATAATAAAGCAATAAGAGCAACATGAAATGGACTTAGAAGGAGGGGGGATACTGGGCTGGACTAAGGTGGTCCATAAATGGGGATTCTGGCCCGCCCCTCGCCACCTTGTTATCTCCATTAGCACCTGCTGGGCTAACGAGGGCCCCCGCTCACCGTTGCCAAGACAACGCCTTCGCCACCCTTCATTTTTTTCTTTCAACACACATTCACTCTCTCCAGCTCTCGCCCCCAACCCCCCACCCAGCCACCCACCTTTGCAGCATTGCCTCCAGGTAATGAAAGGAAAGATATGACGGGGGTAAGGGGCGGGGGTTTAAAGGGGAATGCTGACGACGTGAAGTGAGCACGTATACTAAGAAGCATGTACATCCCCCTCGTCCGCCATGTTATATGCTGCTGAGTTGCTTTGTGACATCGCTCACTGATGGAGGGTGGGTTCTTGTGTGCATGTGTTTAAAACAATTAAATAAATAAATGTATATATATATATATATATATATATATATATATATGTATTATGTATATATATACATACGTATATATACACACATATTATGTATATATATACATACATATATATACACACATATATATGTATATATATATATATATATATATATATATATATATATATATATATATATATATATATATAAAAATATATATATATATATATATATATATACATATATATTATTAATATTTGGTCTCATTGTAATTCGGGAAACTTGACTTCATGCATTGTTAATGTACAATAATTACTACTTTTAAGTATTATGGACAATACTACCTACTTTGTTTTGTAAATTGCCATGAATAATAATGAAAATTTATAAAGGAATTAGTTGTCGGCTTCATGGTGGCAGAGGGGTTAGTGCGTCTGCCTCACAATACGAAGGTCCTGCAGTCTTGGGTTCAATCCCAGGCTCGGGATCTTTCTGTGTGGAGTTTGCATGTTCTCCCCGTGAATGCGTGGGTTCCCTCCGGGTACTCTGGCTTCCTCCCACTTCCAAAGACATGCACCTGGGGATAGGTTGATTGGCAACACTAAATTGGCACTAGTGTGTGAATGTGAGTGTGAATGTTGTCTGTCTATCTGTGTTGGCCCTGCGATGTGGTGGCGACTTGTCCAGGGTGTACCCCGCCTTCCGCCCGGTTGTAGCTGAGATAGGCGCCAGCTCCCCCCGCGACCCCAAAAGGGAATAAGCGGTAGAAAATGGAAAAAAAAAAAAAAAGTTGTCTGTTCTACGGTGAGTGGGCGACTTGTCCAGGGTGTACGCTGCCTTCCGCCCGAAAGTAGCTGAGATAGGCTCCAGCGACCCCCGCGACTCTGAAAGGGACAAGCGGTAGGAAATGAATGGATGGATCTATAGTTGTCTGTTAAATTATACCCTGAAACAAATACATAAGAAAAGCATTGATAATCTGTACAAATAAAAAACACCAACTGTCCAATTTTGCTGCGATAAGATGGTGACTTGTCCAGGGTGTACACCGCCTTCCGCCTGAATGCAGCTGAGATAGGCTCCAGCACCCCCCGCTAGCCTGAAAGGGACAATGGGTATAAAATGTATGGATGAATGGATGTCCAATTGTGAAGAATGTTGCCTTTCTGCGGTGGAAAAACAAACTCCATCTCGCCATTAAATTTAATTTACAGTAAACCTAAGATTCAATACTATTTATTACATTTTGGAAATAAAAGAATGAATTTATTTGTGATGTACAGTAGGGAAGGGGTTCATATAGTCCCATTCCTGGGTGGATCTCACATGAGAGGAAGGAGGGGGGGTTTATCATTTTTGCAATGCAGTCTGCTGAAAATGATGGAAAGCGCCACTTTACGTAGCAACTGATGCTGGGATCAAAGTTGGAATTGCCACAAAATAAATTTTTAGATGTTCGTCGGCTAAAGTGGATAGTGCATCTTCTCAATTTGTCACATTTCATATGTCAGGTAAACTGTGACAAATGGGGCCATGTCCTTCTCCTTCCTACTGTAACATCCATGCATCCATTTTCTACCGCCTACCAATTATGTTTTTATTATATTTTTATTTTTGTTTAGGAAAACATTTTAATGGGTGATTTTAAAAAGGATCAAAGCTGTTTTCACAAAATTGTGTTCCCTTATTTACACTGCAAAATATCATTATTATTTGCCACTTGCCAATATTTAAAATGTTATTTGTAGAAATGTCCCTAGTTTTAACAGCTATTTATTTATTTTTAGTCATTGACTAATCTTCATTTTAGCATGACTTAATATATTTTTCCTCTTCTATTCTAAAAATGTTAAAATTGAGAAATAAACTGTTCAAATAAGATCTTTTGGTTTCCCCACATAGAAAATCTTGTTTAACGATTTTGCTACATCTCGAGGATGCTTAATTTAAGAATTTTAAGTTGAATAGTGCTTGTTGTCAGAATAAAATACTAACCTCTATCTTAAAAGTCCTGTTAATTTCTAGATACACAAATCCTAAATTAGGATGCCTTATCAAGTCACGTCATCTGTCAAAGCACCTAGGTAATTTCATTTGTTTCTAGAATTTTTTTCCAAACGTTTTGTTATGTATTACTGGGGAAGGAGAGCAATGGAATGTCAAGTTCAATAGATTTATTGAATACTTGATGAATAAGTGGAGTGTGTATGCTACTATGTGTCTGCATGAATGACTATGTGTGGGATTACCATATGTGAATACCGAGAGGTTTGTTGAGGTGCGTGTTGGATGTTCAGCGTCCAAATCCGAGTGGGAACAAGCCAGGGGAAGTCCAAGGTCCTAGCTGGGGTCAAAGGCAGGAGAAAGGGTCCAAAAGTCCAAAGCTAGGTCAAGGATCCGGGAAGGTAAAACGGGTCCAGGAGGGAAACAGCAGTGGTGACACAAGCGCTGCAGGAAGAGCGGGAGAAACAGGGATCAGGGGAACAAAAGGTAACAAGGAAACCTCATGGTAAACTACCAACCGGTGTCTCACCTTCCCTTTATTTCAAAAATCCTCGAAAAAATTGTTGCGGAGCAGTTAAATGAACACTTAGCGTCTAACAATCTATGTGAAACCTTTCAATCCGGTTTCAGGGCAAATCACTCCATCCACGGAGACAGCCCTCGCAAAAATGACTAATGATCTATTGCTAACGATGGATTCTGATGCGTCATCTATGTTGCTGCTCCTCGATCTTAGCGCTGATTTCGATACCGTCGATCATAATATTTTATTAGAACGTATCAAAACATGAATTGGTATGTCAGACTTAGCCCTGTCTTGGTTTAACTCTTATCTTACTGATAGGATGCAGTGCGTCTCCCATAACAATGTGACCTCGGACTACGTTAAGGTAACGTGTGGAGTTCCCCAGGGTTTGGTCCTTGGCCCTGTACTCTTCAGCATCTACATACTGCCGCTAGGTGACATCATACGCAAATACGGTGTTAGCTTTCACTGTTATGCTGATGACACCCAACTCTACATGCCCCTAAAGCTGACCAACACACCGGATTGTAGTCAGCTGGAGGCGTGTCTTAATGAAATTAAACAATGGATGTCCGCTAACTTTTTGCAACTCAACGCCAAAAAATCGGAAATGCTGATTATCAGTCCTGCTAGACACTGACCTCTATTTAATAATACAACTCTAACATTTGACAACCAAACAATTAAACAAGGCGACACGGTAAAGAATCTGGGTATTATCTTCGACCCAACTCTCTCCTTTGAAGCACACATTAAAAGCGTTACTAAAACGGCCTTCTTTCATCTCCGTAATATCGCTAAAATTCGCTCCATTCTGTCCACTAAAGACGCCGAGATCATTATCCATGCGTTTGTTACGTCTCGCCTCGATTACTGTAACGTATTATTTTCGGGTCTCCCCATGTCTAGCATTAAAAGATTACAGTTGGTACAAAATGCGGCTGCTAGACTTTTGACAAGAACAAGAAAGTTTGATCACATTACGCCTGTACTGGCTCACCTGCACTGGCTTCCTGTGCACTTAAGATGTGACTTTAAGGTTTTACTACTTACGTATAAAATACTACACGGTCTAGCTCCATCCTATCTTGCCTATTGTACTGTACTATATGTCCTGGCAAGAAATCTGCGTTCAAAGGACTCCGGCTTATTAGTGATTCCCAAAGCCCAGAAAAAGTCTGCGGGCTATAGAGCGTTTACATTTCGGGCTCCAGTACTCTGGAATGCCCTCCCGGTAACAGTTCGAGATGCCACCTCAGTAGAAGCATTTAAGTCTCACCTTAAAACTCATTTGTATACTCTAGCCTTTAAATAGACTCCCTTTTTAGACCAGTTCATCTGCCGTTTCTTTTCTTTTTCTCCTATGTCCCACTCTCCCTTGTGGAGGGGGTCCGGTCCGATCCGGTGGCCATGTACTGCTTGCCTGTGTATCGGCTGGGGACATCTCTGCGCTGCTGATCCGCCTCCGCTTGGGATGTTTTCCTGCTGGCTCCGCTGTGAACGGGACTCTCGCTTCTGTGTTGGATCTGCTTTGGACTGGACTCTCGCGACTGTGTTGGATCCATTATGGATTGAACTTTCACAGTATCATGTTAGACCCGCTCGACATCCATTGCTTTCGTCCTCTCCAAGGTTCTCATAGTCATCATTGTCACCGACGTCCCACTGGGTGTGAGTTTTCCTTGCCCTTATGTGGGCCTACCGAGGATGTCGTAGTGGTTTGTGTTGTGGTTTGTGCAGCCCTTTGAGACACTAGTGATTTAGGGCTATATAAGTAAACATTGATTGATTGAACGAGCGAGATCAGGAGGTTTGTCATAGACGTGCAGTTTACGGGTGGTAGATTACGTTCCGACGTCGATGAGTCTGCGTCGGCCATCTTTATACTGCCGTCCTTCATCAATGCCAGGTGTTTCTGACGGGGATTGCCGCCGGTTGCGGCGGAGAGTGGGCGCGGTCCGCCTGATGAGCGCGGGGGCGTGTCTGGTGTTCCCAGCGGAGCTTCTGTGCGCTCCCACAGCATGGAGAAGCACGGAGTGTGTTTGTGACACAATACATTTTGTAATTTTGTCTTATATTTTGACAGCTCTTTTTAGCAGAGTAATTATTAGTATTTTTGGCTTGACATGCTGCTCAAAAAAACACAAATATCGATTAATTTAACTAAAATTGCTGTCTGAAACTCCACTATTAATCATTTTAATCTGAGGGTCTGAGGGTTTTCATTCAATGAACGTGAAATAAATAACTAACACACAAGTGGCACTGAAAGCCAATCTTAAAATGGTTTTCCAGTAGTTTGGCGAGCGACATTCAACGGGTTTCACATGTTTAGTTTTTTTATTTGCCGGTGATCGTAACGGTTTCATGACACTCTCGCCACCCAAAAAAGTCATTAAGTGCCAGTGCGTTCCAGTGCTCCTCTCACTAATTAAACTGGCAGCAGAACATTTCAAAGGGAAGAAAAAAAAGATGGCTGAGTTGAGTTTAATAAAACAAATGTGAGCCTCGGTTTGAGGGCGTTTTAAACTCTCAGTGATAATAGCACTTGTGTTGGGACATTAAATGGGGGTTTGGGGGCGAGGCGGTGTGCCTTAAATGTCAAGTAACGGGACTGTAGCACCCGTGTCCTTAATCTTCCTCCTCTTCATGCACCCTGCCTTGATTGCTGTGCTTGATGGCTGCAAAGACAAGATGGAGAGGGAAGATGAGCAGCTGCGGCGGCCAAATAATGTTTTTTGGATTCTCAGGCCTTCACGTTGCGAAAGTGGATGGTGTTGGGGTAGTGTAGAAAAAAAAGTGAGAGTAGAAGAATAAGAAACTGTCATAAAAGGCGAGCTGCAGAAAAAGGAAATAATAATAGCTTGGAACCCAATGTTCAATTGTGGGATGTTTCTCGCTCTGATGCTGCTGCTGTGTGTGTCGCCGTGGCAGCTTGGACTGTTTTGTTGTGTGCTTGTGTGTCTTGCTGCAATTCTTTGTGGAGCTTTGTTTGGAGGATGTCCTTGCTTTGTGTATTGGGGCATGAACAATCCATTATTTCAGAAGACAGAATAGCAACATAAGAATCCATAAAATCATATTTTAAGGCTTACAAACCAATTTGTATGTGATTGGGTTAATTAAGTATTTTGGAAATGTGACGTAATACGTGTCGGAGATAAAAGCACGGAGGTCAGACGTTTGTTGTTGCAACATTGCAAACATCCCAGGAAGGAATTTAGTCATCTTTTTCTGACAGATCCTTAAAATGTTTTTTTTTTCTGATGTGCTGAATTCCTGTTGTCGTTCTTTTTTTTATTTCTATTTTTATTTGTTTTGTCCTGTCCAGCTTCTCAGGCTAATCATATAGTTGATGTAGATGCCCATATCGGCTGTTCAGATTTACTTTACAAAAGAGAAGTCTAGGATACTTCTCTTGTTGCCTTATTTGAATTTGACTTAATTAAATGTATTTATATTATTATTTGGTGCAGCCGGGCCGGAGCAGGAGGGGATAGAAAGAGAAAAAAAAGGAAGACAGAAGGGGGAATTGTGGGGATAAGAGAGGGATTAAATTGAGAGACAAAAACAACAGCAGCAAACACAACAATAACAACAAAAACTACAACAACAATAGAACAACATCAGCACGTACGATATGTACAAATGATGGTAGCGATCATAGCAAAGAAGCAGTTAGTGAAATAAATAATAATATAGAAACGACAATGAGCATTTTACACTACAACTGGAGCAATACAAATACCAATAGAAAATGCTCTATTAATAATAAACAATACCAATAATTTACCTCTATTATCAACAATACAGTTTGTTGTTGCAACATTGCTGTTACATCTGTTCGGCATTGTGATGCCGGGTTCGATTCCCTCGAGGATGCGTCGAAATTGAACACAGCAAAGGTAAGATAAACAGATTTATTTAAATAACAAAAAGAGCTATATAACCAAAATGCTAGAGCTAGTAGAATAAAACAAACAAAGGACGCTAGCATAAAAGCTAGGAATAGTAATAGACAAACTAAATCTGGCTCGAAGGCACACAAAAACAGAAAAACTAATCTTCAGCGTGAGAGCTGGAATAAGTGCAAACTAGCGTGAATAAACATAAGAATGATCAGAGGAAACTAGTTGTGTGTAAGCAAACCAGAAATGCAGACGTACCGTTGTGTGAAAACAAACTTGGATCCCAGACTGAACAACAAAAGATGCAGGCTTATATAAGGTAGGTGATTAGTGAGGACAGGTGTGCAGGGCCGTGAGAAACAGGTGAAACTGATAAGCTACCATGGTGACCGACTTAAACAGGAAATAATAGGATCAGATGGGCAGTGAAAATAAAAATGGAACAATAAACAATAATATGTGGAGGATCCAAAAAGCGGATCTCAACAATTGCAAACATCTAAGGAAGGAATTTGGTCATTTTTTTCTGATGTGCTGAAATCCTGTTGTCGAGGCCGACAGGACCCTCATCCAGTCAGCCTTTCTGTGTGATCGTGTGGCCTAAAATGCCTGAATTCACAAAAGTTGCAATATTTTAAAGCTTTTTTTTGTTGATAAAAGTGTATCCACTTGCGATCTTATGACTTTGTTATCCATGTTATATTATGATTTTTTTGCTACATTTAAAAGTCTTCCTTTTCTTCTTTTTTTCTTTTCTTTTTCTTTTAGAACCCCCTTTGACTGGAATCACCTGCCTGTCTCTCTGAGGTCTTTATCAACCATTGGTCCCTTCAAAATGTCTATTTTTGTTTATCTTAAAACTGAATGCCACTGTATGTAGAATGCCCTTGGTTGGGATTTAATATAATGGTATTTTATTTATTTACTGCATTATCCATCCATCCATTTTCTACCGCTTATTCCCGTTGGGGTCGCGGGTGCCTCCCTTAGCTACAATCAGGCGGAAGGCGGTTTACACCCTGGACAAGTCACCTTCTCATCACAGGGCCACACAGTTAGACAGACAACATTAAAACTCACATTCACACATTAGGGCCAATTTAGTTTTGCCAATCAACCTATCCCCAGGTGCATGTCTTTGGAAGTGGGAGGAAGCCGGAGTACCCGGAGGGAACCTACGCAGTCACAGGGAGAACATGCAAACTCCACACAGAAAGATCCCCAGCCCGGGATTGAACCCAGGACTACTCAGCACCTTTGTATTGTGAGGCAGACGCACTAACCCCTCTATCATCGTGCTGCCCTTACTGCATTATATGTTATTCTATTGTAAATATTGTAAATTCTGAGAGAGTTGTGTGAGCTGAGAGGTATCTGAGCAAAATTATCTTTAATGATTTTCTGTAATTGTTTGTTGTGTAACTTGTACTGTACTGTGTAAATTTTAAATATCTTTTGTCCCCCTTGAAAACGAGATGTTGCATCTCAAGGGGTTTTCCATTAACAAATTCAAATTCTAATTTGTCTTCATAACATATATTTAGGGTTCTTTATGCAAAATGTTTCATAGATTATGTTTTACAGACCACCTGAAATTACCTTTCTGACTGTTTCTTCAGAATGTGCCGTTTTGTAGGTGGTCTTGTTTACGTCCTCGTTCGGTCCAAGCCCCCTTTGACGGCATTTCCTTCCCGTCAGTCATGTTGTAGTTTTTAGTGCTTCCATATTGAGTCTACTGACAGATATAAGTATGAAGTATGCGCTACTATGTAATAGAAAATGGCAACAGCGGAGGATTTTAGCATACATGTGCATGTACGAGAAAGTGTGCCCCACAACAAGATAGAGAAAAAGAAGGAATGTTTTCCGTGCCATTTGCTGTTCGACGCCGGTATCATGCAAATTAGCTGCCTGAAATTGGGTGACTCCACTGTAGAAATAGCCTGCATGTCTTCTAGCACATACGCTGCAATGGCTCTATCAATTTTGTCCTGGCTAGCAGTGCCTCCGTTAAAATCTTTAGGTGGAGGTGGAGGTGGAGGTTGAGGCGGAGGGGAAGTGGCATCAAAGTCTGTGTCTCTCTTTACTAACTTCGTCGAAACATGTTGCTTTTGTACGTTTGTAGCTGTTTCAGAAGATTTGAATTGCTGTTTTGGGCAGTAGATAGAATATTTGATCCAAGACACAACATACATTTAAGTAAAATGTTATTTTCTTTGTTCTCGACAAAAGAAAAGTAGTGAGAATATCTCCACATTAAGAAACACTACTTCGGCTCCGCGATGATGTATTGTTGTTAGTAAACACTGACACGCCCTTCCACCACACACACACGGTCCATCTTATCGAAGATGACGTAGCTTCCATTTTGTTGCTCTGGTCGGTGGCTATCGTTGCTGGCGACGATGCCACTCCATACGACTATGAAGTCTGATCCTGGAACCACACGTCCTGCCACAATGGGGACATGTCAGACCTGGATCAGGGGGCTGGGATGGTTCTGGAACTGCAGGGTGATGTCTTCGCCTCCGCTGATCCCTCCGGTGTTGGTTCTGACACTCCTCCAGATACATGACCCCGTCATGGCACAGCGAACGCCAGTGATTGATTGGCTGCAGCTGTCTTAAGTTTGTGGGGTTTGGTGTTGCACCTCTTTAATATCCCTTTCAGTTGGTCTTTGTACTGCAGCTTTTGTCCTCCGGGCTTTCTGCTAGTTGAAAGGAGCTGATCATAAGGCAACCGACGAGGCAATCGGTGTCCTGGCATCCGGATAGTGTGACCAACCCAAAGGAGTTGTCGCTGTGCCAGGGTAGCCTCTATGCCTATGGACTCAGTGTGCTGTAAGATGTCCGTATGAGGAACTCGCTTCCTGCCATGTCATGCAATGTGATGCCAAGAATGCGTTGGAGACATCTGTTGTTAAATGCATCAAGGCAGCGGATGTATCTGCGGTATATTGTCCAGGTTCCTGACTTATACAGCAGAATTGAAACACACACTGCCCTGTAAACTGACACTTTCGTTGAGGTTCGAAGGTGGTTGTTTTCAAACACCCGAGAGCGCAGTCTTGCAAAGGCAGAGGAGGCTGAGTTGATACGAGCCTGGATGTCATCATCGATCTGGCATGTTGGAGTCAGAGTCAAGCCGAGGTAGCAAAACTGCTCAACGAGCTTGAGGGGTGTGCCGCTGATGGTAAAAACAGGGGGTGTAAGAGATGGGGACTTCTCCTGGATGAGAACCTCTGTTTTCTGGGTGTTGATCACCAGACCTAGTGAGCGGTAGACTGATGACATGGTGACTAGTGCATGCTGCATAGCATCAGGAGTGTGGGCGAGGAGTGCGCAGTCGTCTGCATATTGCTGCTCCTGGATGTTGGTGCCTGCCATCTTCGTCTTTGCCTGTAGGCGCCGGATGTTGAAATGGCTCCCATGCAGGCGAAACTTGATGCAGACATCACTATCCTTTGTGATAAACTGGCAGAGCAGGAGTGTGGCTGCTGCCAGGAAAAGATTGAAAATCGCTGGGGCCAGTATACACCCCTGCTTCACCCCTACCCTCACGGGGAAAGAGGGCGACTGTTCACTGTCTACAAGTACACAGTACACATACCATCCTCAAACTTTTTTAGGATGCTGAGAAACTTGGGGGGGACACCAAACTTCCTGAGGACTCTCCGGAGCAAATCACGGTCAACCGTGTCAAAGGCCTTGGTGAGGTCAATAGCAATGTAGAGGTCCTTGTTTTGTTCCCTGCATTTCTCCTGAATTTGACAGGCAGCGAAGATCATGTCTAGGGTACTTTGGTTCTTTCTGAGACTGTGTCTCTGGGAGGATGCCCTCTGTTAGAAATGTAAGACGAGAAAGCCTAATTTTCGCAAGTACCTTGCCGGCCACTGAGAGAAGGGAGATGCCTCGACTATTTCCACAAGATGATTTATCTCCTTTCTTTTTGTAGATGGTGACAATGTTCCTGTCTTTCCATTCTTGAGGCAAGGCCTCCCTGTGCCAGATGGCTAGTATGAAGTGAAACAGTTTCCGCTTCAGTAGATAGCCTCCCTTCTTTAGTATCGCAGCCGGAATTCCGTCACGGCCAGGGATCTTGTTGTTTTTGAGGCTCCTGATTGCAGTAAGGACCTCACTGAACATGGGAGGGTCATCAAGGAAGGGATAAGGCGGGACATCTGGGAGTGCATTGAGCACTAATGGATCAGAGGGGTTTATTTTATTGAGCAGTGAGTCGAAGTGCTCAGCCCAAAGCTCAAGAATTTGTGTTTATCCTTGAATAACACGTGTCCGTCTGCGGATTTTACTGGAGCGATGCTTTGCTTTTGAGGGCCATAGATGGATTTTGCAGCAGCATAGAATGCGTAGATATTATTAGCATCTGCATTTCCCTGGATCTCCGGGGGTTTTTTGAGCCACCACTCATTTTCCATGAGCCGCAGTTGTTTCTGTGTCTCAGCTCTGGTTGTTTTATAATGGTGGAGGAGTGATGGAGAGTGAGGGTTGGAGAGCAGGGCAGCATGGGCTTCACGCTTGGCGTCCAGCAGCTCCTGTATTTCTACCAAGCTGTTGTCGAACCAGTCTTGATCGTCCTTCTGAGTAAAGCCAATGGTTTCAAAGGCAGCTTGATGTATTGTTGACCTCAGTTTTGCCCACTCACTGTCCATGTCACAGGTGGTGCCGTAGTCCTCCAAGGTGGAAAGCCCCGTAGCCAGCTTGCTGCGGTAGTGAAATGTGCACTCTGGAGAATCCAGGGCCCTGCAGTTCAGTCGCTTTCTTGACACATACAACATACATTTAAGTAAAATGGTATTTTCTATGTTCTCGACAAAAGAAAAGTAGTGAGAATATCTTCACATCAAGAAACACGACTCCGGCTCCGCGATGATGTCTTGTTGTTGGTAAACACAGACACGCCCCCTCCACAACACACACACACACACACACACACACCCTGAACCAGTCTTATGCAAAAAAAAGCGGCCGGTTGGCGCCAATATTCCATCCATCCAATTTCTACCGCTTGTCCCTTTCGGGGTTGCGGGGGGTGCTGGAGCCTATCTTAGCAATGTTAAATATTACCTTGAATCCACATTTAAAACTAGAGAACAACGCAGATAAACATATTCACATTCTTGGTACACACATTCATTAATTAAAGTCCTCATTTCCAACGAAAAACTAACAAAAATGTCGGTGGGATCGCCCGACCGAGACTCACCCTCAGTCATGTAGAACTTTTCTGTGAGGGGAGAAGGGAGGGGCTACACAACACTGGAGGACTACAGGGCCTTAGAAGGGACGAAAAGACATCACACCGTCCTCTCACAGGTGAGGAGAAAAGATAATTACTAAAACATAAAATTCACAAACAAAACATAATAAATAACAAAGGTGTATATCAACTCTGTTACATATATATATATATATATATATATATATATATATATATATATATATATATATATATATATATATATATATATATATATATAATAAATCATAAAGCTTTACTACGCCCTTGTTGTCTGTGCCGTCTACTCCCCCGGCACGTAACAAACAGACACGGTTCCCTGTTCCTATGGGAAATTTCAAGTCAATCTGACTTATGGCGGTCAAATTTTAGCGCTCAATAACAGTGCCACCATGTGGTGTACTCGTCAGACAAATAGCAGCACATGCAACACAGCAGGGGTGCATGTTTGAATCAATGTTCACCCATTTGTACTCAGTGGTTGAGAAGCAGTGGAGTTGGATCATGTGACGTCCTGCTTTGTTCACATGACTGTACTTAACGACAATGGGAAGACCACATATTGTACTTTCTCATGGGAAAAGTCCACTGTCCTTCCTTCTCAGGCTTTTAAAAATAAAGTCAATCTTAAGTCATCCTTTCGCTCACCTTTTTTTCCCAGGCGACCCCCCAAATCCCTCTTGTTGAATCAAATTGGCTTTTGGGAAAGAGACGACCATAAGAGAATGTAATGTTTCTGTTTCAGTGCAAGGCAGCAAATATTGACTTGTAATTCCTTTTATTTCCCTCTCTGGCCTCATGTGGTCAGGCCATCGCCTCCGCCGCACCTCCCAGGACTGAGGAAAGTGTGTGCGTGTATTTTTAGGGCGCAGGTGTCTCCAGGGAAACGGACATGAATGATATATTTCTTTATTCCCTCTTTTTTTTGTGTCGCTCTTCTCTGCGCTGAGAAAGCGGAGGCCTTTTCCAACAAGGTAAATAACCATTAGAGATGAAACTCCGAGAAGGTCATCTGTTCCTCCACAATCCTTGGCCAGAACTTTTTTTTATTATTATTTCACTCCTTGACTTATTTGTCTTTGCCCCCCTTTTCGCTGGCTTTTCTGCAGCGAGACAGCCGGGCTCTTTTGATGGCGGCATCTCATGACGTTATGTTACGTTTATGTTGCCATGCAGCACAGAAAAAAAAGGTGATTTTGTCTTCTTTATCACACATTATTGATCGTAGTCATTTCCACTCTGTTTGCCCTCCGCGTTCCTTTCTTTCTCTGCCATCATTCCGCCTCTCCTTCCAAGAGTCCACTTCTCACCTCCGAACCCCCGCTCCCGCCCCTCCATCCCTCGCCTCTACGAGGGTCCTTGGGAGGCACTCGTGGACCAAAGCGGGGGTCTGGTCTGGTCCAGGAGCTTCTGGAGAAGCAACAGTGCATCACTCCAAGACCCGGCCTGGAGTGTTTGCTCTGCTTGTCCGTGCATGCCATGAATAATAGATTCAATCACGGAAGATGTAATGAGGGAAAAACGGGGGGAGTTGGAGGGTGTGTGCGTGGGGGTGGGGGGGGGGGGGGGGGGATTCAAATCAAACAAGAAGCGCACCCCCCAACCACCTAAAAAGATCCCTGTGGCTGGCTGCAAACGCAGCGTGCTCACCCAGGCGTGGAGGCAAGGGATTAATTTGAAGATATTATTTTGGATTTACTCAGGTGAGTTTGTGTTTGTGCAGAATGAAGCCAAGCTTGACATTGTTGCTTTGAACAATCATCATCATGCATGCAATTGGTATTGTTACCACTTTAGGGCCCCTAAAAAAATTAAGTTATACTTTACACCCTGAGGGCCCAAAATGGTCCCCCTTATAAAAGTGTTACAAAAAGTCATCTTAGGTGGGGTTTTTTTAACTTCCACTACATCAAAATTAACCACATGTGAAGTTGTTTTTCAATTTTAAAGTTAAGTTAAAATTAAAGTACCAATGATTGTCACACACACACTAGGTGTGGTGAAATTTGTCCTCTGCATTTGACCCATCCTCTTAATCACCCCTTGGGAAGTGAGGGGAGCAGTGGGGCCGCGCCTGGGAATAATTTATGGTGATTTAACCCCCAATTCCGACCCTTAATGCTGAGTGCCAAGCAGGGAAGCAATGGGTCCCATTTTTTTTATAGTCTTTAGTATGACTCGGCCGGGGTTTGAACTCCCAACCTACCAATCTCAGGGCGGACACCCTATCCACTAGGCCATCTTCAATGTACATATATATGTATGTATATATGTATATAGACATACGTACATACACACACACACACATATATATATATATATATATATATATATATATATATATATATATATATATATATATATATATACATATATATATATAGTGGCTAGACAGGAAAGATTAAAACAAAATATAAAACATTGTTTTAATCCATTTAGTTATTTTTTTAATTGATTAAGAATCGTTTCAAGTAAGAATCATGATTTGTTAAACAAAAAAAAAAAAATGACACCGTAGTATTTTTACAGGTTAGTGTGTGTTTAAATGGTGTGTGTGAGAGAGAGAATCTATATTACTACTACTATCACTACCACTACTTCTACTAATTAAAAAAATAGTAATACATTTATTCATAAGGCGCTTTCAAGGCACTCATGGTCACCGCACAGCAATTAAAAGCAGTTAAAAATGTAAGCATGCAGAGAGAAAAACAAAGGGAACAGGCTAGGTATGTGACAGAATACCATTAAACGTTAGTAATGTTAACCGAGATAAAACTCCTGGCAGTTAGTATTACTGTATTAATGTAAAATAATCGAAAAACTGTGATAGATAACGGCACCTTGATAAACACACTGACTGACTGGTGCCAGATTGCTAGCTTGAATGCCAAGATGAAAACAAGAAACAACAACTTCTTTCCCCAGTATTTAATGGCTTGCCTCAATCTAAAGGAGTGTAAACACATTACTGTCCGAACAACTAATATATTCAGTTGTGCACACTGAACCTACAAGCTGTGCTCTCCTAGGACAGCGTGACCGTTCTATACTGAGAAGAATACAAGACATACGGTGCGACCGCTGAACAGAGTAGGACAACGCCCGACAGAAAAAAAAAATAAATATATATATATATATATATATATATATTCAAAACAACAGTACAGCTTTAAGACCAAAACACTTTCAGTGAAGCATAAAAAACACAAGACATGTAAAACAGTGGGTTTTCTAACAGTGTCTCTATCTATTTCAATACAAGAAAAAAATAACTTGGTTAAAAGATCTCCGTGTGTGTATCCATTCATCCATTTTCTACCGCTTATTACCTTTGGGGTCGCGGGGGGCGCTGGTGCCTATCTCAGCTACAATCGGGTAGAAGGCGGTGTACACACCCTGGACAAGTCGCCACCTCATCGCAGGGCCAACACAGATAGACAGACAACATTCACACTCACATTCACACAAAATTAAATTAAATCAAACAATACAGTGATATTGATAACTATGAACATTTTGGTCATGATTACAGTGATATGAAATGATCAATCAAAGTTGATTTATACAGTGTCTCAAAGGGCTGCACAAGCCACAATGACATCCTCAGCTCGGATCCCATCGTTATCATATCGTTAAGTGATCATATCGTTACTTCCCTGAACAGACGTTGCCTAAACAGGTGAGTTTTGAGGTAAGTATTACAAGTGATAATTGAGTCAATGTTCATGATGTCAGGGGTGGGTGGGAGAGTATGTCTTATTTTTGGATTAATATTGGTTTAAAGGTGACTATGTGGGTGTTATTTCATGTCTGCATGGCTCTCATGGTGTTAAAACCATATTTAAACAGGTTTTCTATGCTCTAGGTATTGAAATAATTCAATGTACAGTATAATAATTCCTACTTTGCAGAAATTAATATCAATGTTTAAATTACTTTACATGAAAAATATGCGGTTTTAGTGGATGTCAAATATGCGGTTTTAGTGGATGTCAAAGGGACCAAATTGGTCCAGATGGTAAGAAGCTTATTCATCAAATCTCATATTCAGTCCAACTTGCCACACAAGACATTATGACATGAGATGATATTTTAAATCAAAATAAAGCTTCCTCTCTATATTAAGAATCAAAACAATCAAATAAGAAGAATATACACGCTTAATTCCACCCAGTGCGAGTTAAATAAATAATGATAAATGGGTTGTACTTGTATAGCGCTTTTCTACCTTCAAGGTACTCAAAGCGCTTTGACACTACTTCCACATTTACCCATTCACACACACATTCACACACTGATGGAGGGAGCTGCCATGCAAGGCACAAACCAGCAACCATCAGGAGCAAGGGTGAAGTGTCTTGCTCAAGGACACAACGGACGTGACGAGGTTGGTACTAGTTAGGGATTGAACCAGGGACCCTCGGTTTGCGCACGGCCACTCTCCCACTGCGCCACGCCGTCCCAGATCTTAATAAACCCTGAGTTCCTCCAGGGTTTATTAAGACAGCCAATCCAGCAGATGGCAGTGTGGTGAAAAGCTTCTAATTCATCAAATATCTATGTTAGATTAACTACAGAGTAGCGATTAACTGTGCAAGTATACATGTCTCTTCTAATTGAATTTAACTGAATAATTGCCATCATGCCAACTTGCCCTGTCCTTTCTGTGCTGTGTTTACGGTAAACACCGGTTATGACTATGTTAATACTGCCTAGCAACAGGTCCAGGCGATAAGTGTCAGGCAATTTAATTTAAGTAAGTCGACATTTACTTTGATGGTTTTATACTTTCATAATGTACAAATGTTTTTTGTTATTCATTAAATTGAGCATGCAGGTGAACAGTAAGACACAATACTTTTTTCCTCGTAATATTGCCAAACTTTCAGTTTTGGACTTCAGCTTTTCCAATAAAAAAAAGTACTCTGTGAATACAACTTGCTGTCGTTTCCCCTCCATCACAAACTCCATAAGTCTTCCTCTGCTATGCTGCAGTGGTACAATGCAGGGATCATTAGTGACTTAATGGAGTGTGTGCACGTGTGTGCGTGTGTGCGTGTGTGTGTGTGTGTGTGTTATATGAGTGGCAGTGAGCAGTATCAGCCATGGCTCGGCCCTCCCCATCCTTGTGACTGTCGTGTTTATTCTGTCTCTGTCCTCCGTTGATGCTTATATGGACTTTGAATGTGCGGTATACTAAACAATTGCACGGCATGGGAGCCCTAAATCGAGGGAGTACTTAATTCGGACCCAACCAGATCGCTGCCTAAACGGGCTGCAGTAGAAAATAAAACTGAATGTAAACAAGGAAAAAGTAAAGTGTGTTGTAAATACTGCAGTATAAACAAAATAGATGGTTAAGCCTGGATCAGTGATCCTCAAACTGTGGTACGCTTGCCCGATATGTAAATATGTATATGGAGTTTCAGTGTTGTGGCCCAAAATATTAAATATAATTAGTAAATAAAACATCTGCCTTGTTTCTAATGAATACTTAGGCTTACTAGGCTACTGTATTTACTGTTGGTCATTATGTTGGTACTTAGAGAGCAAAGGGTTTTTTTTAAGTGGTACTCTGTGAAAAAAGTTTGAGAACCTCTGGGCTAAGGCTGGCATCTACACAATGCAGCTTGAAGGAAGAGCACAAACATTGTCAACTTGGACAGCAATTGTATGTTTGGTAGATTTTGGAAGGAGACAGCAGAAAAAGTTAAGCACTATTTTTATTTAACTAAATCTATCACATTTTAGCTATGTTTTTGCATAGTAGGGGTGTTGAAAAAAAGTGATTTAAATCCAAACTGCGATTCTTATTTATTCTAATTCTAAATTTTATTAATCATTCCAAAAAAAAATTAAAAATAAATAAATAAATATATATATATATATATATACATATATATATATATATATATATATATATATATATATATATATATATATATATATATATATATATATATATATATCATATATAAATCATATATAAATAATCCTAGAGAATAAATAATATATTGAGAGGATCTGTTTAATTGAGAATAGTATTGTCACCGCAAAAGTCGGTTGTAAAAATCACATTCCTATTGCATACTGTCAAATGGTAGGGAATACTACTTAATTACTCATGACTAGTGATGCCTCGGTGAGTGTGTGACACGCTCACTGGCTGTATTGACACTGCATTGCTGTTTCAGAATGGTTCTATCTGCTGGCTTAAAAAAAAAAATAAATAAATAAAAAAAAAAAAATATATATATATATATATATATATATATATATATATATATATATATATATATATATATAGTTTTTTTATTTATGTATTTATTTATTTTAAAAAAAAAAAGAGCTGGGTAGAAAATAATATGACGTGTAATTGTGGTCACTGAGCAAAATAGTAACCTTATATGGTGCTGTGAGATCATAAAAATGCCACACTTTGGAATTTCTATTTAGATCCATGAAGGCATAAAATATTGATGACTTTTGGTACAAGCTGATCAACACAGTTTGGCTCTTCACAGTCAAATGACACAGCAGTTATATCAATCACGTTGTTTTCCCCTAAAGTAACACACACATCAAAGGACAGAGAGTCACTTCTTGTGTTACATAATGCATTGCTTCTTCAGCTTCATTTGACCCGTCACCACACACTAAAAAATGCTGTGTTATTTTGATAACCCAATTTATGAGTTGCTACTGTTGGGTTACATTTTGGAGTTATTTTTATGAAGAGCAACCCATTTTGTTGGGTTACAGGGGTTACTTTAACCACATTTTTGGGTTTTCAAAACTATGAACCATTTTTGGGTTGTTTTTCAATGAGTAACGCATTTTTGGGTAAAATTATTATTTTTTTAATTAACAAGTTACTTTTTTCTTGAAGGGAATTTTATTATGGATTAATCTCATTAATAGTATTTACAGTCACACATCTTATGTGCATGGAAATAGTTGAGCATGCTGTACAGGACGACTAAGACCATACACGGCAAAAAAAATGTCACTCATATCTTGCGTTTGAGTAAATTTTAATGGAATAAACATTATTTTAATCAGTAGTTGGAAGGAATAGGACAAACCAACAGTAAAAGGATATCATTTTTAACCAAGTATTGGATCTTGGAGCTCTAAATTGCGCAACCCAATAGTTGGTTTGGGAATAACCCAGCATTGTAGTGAGTATAACTCAGCTTTTGTGTTAAAAAAAATTAAACCCAATAGTTGGGTTATGAATAACTCAACTTTTGGGTTAGATAAATCAACCCAATAGTTTAGTTGGGAAAAACCCAACATGGAGTTATCATAATTTAACTTTTTGGTTAAATAAACCAACGCAAAAATTGGGTTGAAAAAATTAACCCAAAATGTTGAGTTAAAATAACTCAAACAAGGGGTTCGTCCTTTTCTGATCCAGCAATTGGGTTAAAATTGGGTTATTTTTTTAACCTAACATTTTTAGTGTATACTTTTTACTTAAAATCAGAGTTTATGCATTGCTATTTGTGCAAAGGCCAATCTTCATTGGAACACATTCTTTTGGGGCGAGTCCAGACTCCTGTCTTTGTCGCCCACCTACTTTAGCGACGCCTGCGCTAATTGTAAAAAGGTGATGTGCACGAGTCACACATTGTCGTCATTAAATTTGTATTGTAAAGATTTGGCTCATTTATATTAATGGGCGCCGCAGTGTTTTGTTGCAGCAGTCCATCTGTGTGAAGATGCATTAAGTCGCGCACACACACACACACACACACACACACACACACACACACACACACACACACACACACACAACCTTATTCAGCCAGTCATGTACGTTGTGTACCCTCTTTTTGTTCCCCATGTAGCAGTCACCTCCTCCTCTATCACAGAGTGTCACCACAAATCAGAGCAGCAGAAAGAGCTAAATGTTTGTAAAAAAGACAGCATAAAATGTTACAAAAGAAAAAGGGGGCGGAGGCGGGGAGGATCGCTCTCTCTTTCTCTTTTCTTTTCTCCGCCACAAAAGAGCGACGGCATCCATTCCAGGCCTATCTGTTGACTCAGGCCGAGCGTCCAGCTGGCCTTTTAGACAAAAAATAAAACCGAAGAAAAATAGTGGCGTGAGCGAGGACGGCAACAACCACAGACAGGATGTACAACGGCAGCAGCTGCGCCGACAACCACTATAAATAAATACAATGAGCACACAATCTGCAGACGGAATCTAAATTCTGTGCCTGCAAATACATGCACTACGCCGTGCATTAACGGGAATATTCGTATGGCGTGTGAACTTATAACATGTCTTGTCTTAAAACATCATCAACCTTAAAGGGGAAGTGCATTTTTTTGGAATTTTTCCTACCGTTCACAATCATTATGAGAGACATGACGATGGATGGCTTTTTTTTTTTTTGCATTCTAAATATTAAATAAATGCAATTAAAAGTCCGCTTCCAATGGAGCCTATGGGAGCTGTTCAATTATGCCTATAGAGCCCCTAAAAACATCCAAACACCTCTATTAAGGTTTTACAAACATGATGTACTGTAGTAATGGGCACATTCATAATAACAAATGATATTTATGTATTTTAATCATTTAAAACACACACTTAAACCATTTTTTTTATAAACGCATCACAACATTTGCTTAAATTAATCACTGATTACTACTCACTGCAGACTTTGAAAGCCAACATACATAATAAAACATCACTGTGACGGTCTTCCCGCCATCACCGTGTGGTTTGCGAGGACACTTGACACACTACGCTTCGTAGCAGGTTTGATTGATTTTTATTGGTTCGCACAACCTTTCTTCGGGCCAGTCGGGCGCGCCCATTTCTAGTGCGGCGGTCCTGCTTCCTGGTCGCGCTGCACCTATCGGTGCTCGCCTGCTGCGTCGGTGGCGGGGACTCATCTTGCCGTGCTCTGGTGTCGTGCTCGTGGTCGGGTTGCCGTAGTTTCCTCTTCTCTCCCTCTCGATCGTGCCCCCTTCGCCTCTCTTAAAGTCTAGGAGCAGATGCGCAGATTGTGAGCAGGTGTGTGTCCTACGCACCTGACTCCGATTGCCGTCCTGCCGCTCCGCGTGCGTCACGCCTCTCCTCGCCGCCGCATACCCCGCCTTCTGGCCTCCATTCGGGTCCGGAACGCCTCCGTCCGCCCGCTGTCGGCCCGTTGGCTGCGTCTCTCCACAATCACTCACTGTACAATGTCTGCTGTCATTAGGAAGCAGACTGTTAAGGCGTTCATATATTCCCATTTAATGTTAAAATACCACTAGGTGTGGTGAAATTACCCTCTGCATTTGACCCATCACCTTGTTCCACCGCCTGGGAGGTGAGGACAGCAGTGAGCAGCAGCGGTGGCGGCGCTCGGGAATCATTTTGGTGATTTAACCGCCAACTCCAACCGTTGATGCCGAGTGCCAAACAGAAAGGTAATGGGTCTCATGACTCGGCCAGGGTTTGAACTCACGACCTAATGAGCTCAGGGTGGACACTATAACCACAAGGCCACTGAGAATAGCTCATAAATCTCGCAAAGAAAAGCAGGGTGTGGGGGAAACAAGTGTATTTTCCTGTTGTTCTTGCCATTACTAGGTCCTAAATGACTGTCAAAGTGTACCAACCTGTTGGAATACGTCCTCAGCCTTCTTCTGTCCAGGTCAGATGCATGATTTATGATATTCAATAAACTTCCAAGGAGCAGGGAAGCGAGGACGCATCAGTCGATAATGTAAACGTAGGGACACGCTGTAGTGATCACATCGCCGCTATAAATAGTTTTTCTGTGTTAGCGCTTATAATAACAATGTCACTAATACTTAGTTAATATACAGTCACAAAATGTAAATGGGCTGAATAGAGGACCTCCTATTGGCTCTGCTGTAAGCAGACTTTTATTTAAAAGGTAGAAAGCATAAAAAAAAAAAAAATCATCCACCATCATGTTTTTCATAATGATTGTGAACGATAGGCAACATTCCCCCCAAAAAGTGCTGTTTCTTTTAAAGTGCAATATCGTGTGCATCTAATTGTGGTAAATAATTTCTGTGATTCACCTTGGCTTGAAAGTAAAAAACCTTTGTCTCCCGGGGGCGCACTGGAGAAAAAGTTTCAGTCTGCATTTGTGCTATTTTTGCCCAGCCTTGCACTTTTGGGGGGAATTTTGCCTATCATTCGCACTGAGAGACAAGAACACGTATGTCTTTTTCGTCATGCACTCTAACTCCCAAATAAAAGTGGTAGCCATGACTTCATTGCTTCAATTGTGTCTATTCCAACCATAAAACTCAATAAATAACCACCCAAAAAGCGGCAACAAAACATTTTATGACTTGACTATTAACCAAGTATTAGCAATATCATAATTATAAGCGCTAGCGTTAAGGACCTACTTTTATTGGCGCATTGATCATAGCGAGGTAACTGTCTGCCGCTGTATTGACAGCATTAGCTGGTGAGCTGCTTTCCCGTGCACGGTAGCACGAAGGTCCTGGGTTCGATCCTCGAGGTCGTGGTCTTTCTGTGTGGAGTTAGCATGTTCTCCCCGTGACTGCCTGGGTTCCCTCCGGTTACTCCCACCTCCAAAGACATGCACTTGGGGATAGGTTGATTGGCAACACTAAATTGGCCCTTGTGTGTGAATGTAAGTGTGTATGCTGTCTGTCTATCTGTGTTGGCCCTGCGATGAGGCGGCAACTTATCCAGGGTGTACGCCATCTCCTGCCCGACTGCAGCTGATATAGGCTCCAGCACCCCCTACAACCCCAAAAGGGACAAGCGGTAGAAAATGGATGGAAGGATGGATGGCTGCTTTTTCATCACTGAGAAAGTTAAGTTCAGATTATAAATCATGCTTCTCACCTAGATAGTAAAATGATTTTGACATAAACTGAGAAGTTGGTAAACTGTGTATAGCTAACTTTGACCCCGAAATGGCGAAAAAGACCCGAAAAGACACTTTTTTTGCACCCCCCTTTTTCTTTGCAAAGACTATGAGTCATTTTCATCTAAAGGGTAATACATCAACATACTAACAGTCGTCAAAGAGCATACTGTTTGTGCTCTTGTCTTACGTAATTATTAAACATGAGAGGCAAAATTCCCAAAAAAGAGGAATTCCTCTAACAATATAAAACAAACACACTTTGCTGGTTTTGTAAGTCAACCAAATTATAAAAATAACTGTCCATAATGTACCAATAAACGGTATGCAATGTACACCAACACAGTACCGACACAATGTACTGTATAGTATTGCATAGTAATAAACATTTAGCAATTTGCGATGTCGCGATCGCGACAATTTTCAACCAACAAATGAAACTCACCACATTGAATTATCTGCAACCTTGCAACTTTGTCCAAAGCCTGCAACTTTCCCAAACATTTTGGCTAATAGCGTACTTTCGCCTATCCAATTTGTCTCTGAGTGGCCCTCAAACGTGCACATCAACACTCTAATCAAAACGTTTCTTTGTTTCTTGTGCAGACGAGGCAGAAACAACTAAAGGAGATTACTTCCAGTTCCTGTCCACAGTTCTGAGCCTTTTGTGATACATAAACATTTAGCAGCACACTTTCTCACTTACTAGTTAAAAAAAAAATTAAAAAGTTAAAGTACCAGTTATTGTCACACACACACACTCAGTGTGTTGAGATTATTCATTGCATTTGACCCATCACCCTCACCCACTGGGAGGTGAGGGGAGCAGTAAGCAGCAGCGGTGGCTGTGCCTGGTAATCATCTTTGGTGATTCAACCCCCAATTCCAACCCTTGATGCTGAGTGCCAAGCAGGGAAGTAACGGGTCCCATTGTTATAGTCTTTGGTATGACTCGGCCGAAACTTTGAACTCACGACCTACCAATCTCTTGCTGGCCCCACTATGGACTGGACTCTCAAACTATTAACTAGATCCACTAAGGACTTGACTCTCACAATTTTATGCTACATCCACTTGACATCCATTGCACCGGTCACCCAGGAGAGCGGGGGTTCTCCACATCTGCGGTCCCCTCCAAAGTTTCTCATTGTCATCCCATTGGGTTGAGTTTTTTTTTTTTTTTCTTTGCCTTGATGTGGGATCTGAGCCGAGGATGTTGTTGTGTCTTGTGCACCCCTTTGAGACATTCGTGATTTAGGGCTATATAAATCAACTTTAATTGATGGACTCTCAAACTATTAACTAGATCCACTAAGGACTTGACTCTCACAATTTTATGCTAGATCCACTTGACGTCCATTGCACCTGTGTATCGGCTGGGGACATCTCTGCGCTGCTGATCCGCCTCCGCTTGGGATGTTTTCCTGCTGGCTCCGCTGTGAGCGGGACTCTCGCTGCTGTGTTGGATCCGCTTTGGACTGGACTCTCGCGACTGTGTTGGATCCATTATGGATTGAACTTTCACAGTATCATGTTAGACCCGCTCAACATCCATTGCTTTCGTCCTCTCCAAGGTTCTCATAGTCATCATTGTCACCGACGTCCCACTGGGTGTGAGTTTTCCTTGCCCTTATGTGGGCCTACCGAGGATGTCGTAGTGGTTTGTGTTGTGGTTTGTGCAGCCCTTTGAGACACTAGTGATTTAGGGCTATATAAGTAAACATTGATTGATTGATTGATAAGTAAACTTTGAATCTCAGGGCGGACACTCTAACCACTAGGCAGGTAAATGTATTTATATTTTTATTGAAGCCTTATTTATCCAATGTGACATAATGGAACAACACTAAATTGGCCCTAGTGTGCGAATGTGAGTGTGAATGTTGTCTGTCTATCTGTGTTGGCCCTGCGATGAGGTGGCGACTTGCCCAGGGTGTACCCCGCCTTCTGCCCGATTGTAGCTGAGATAGTTGCTAGCGCCCCCCGCGAACCCAAAAGGGAATAAGCGGTAGAAATGGATGGATGGATGGACATAATGGAAAAGATGCAATCCTGCGTCTTTGCCAATACATAGATCTCTCATCATCTTTCATTTATCAAGAAAAAACACTGCTATTCTGTAGATATTTTAACGTGCAGGGGTAAATGTGTTGGAACACAAATGTTTGTATAAGGTGGACAAACATTTTTCAACCAAAAAACACAATGTCTACAACTTGTGGACGACAGAGCAGACAGCGAACAGTAAGGAAGACGTTGTTGGTGTTTCTTTCTATAATCATTACTAGAATTTGTTATAGCGAGAAATACAGTACAGTAATTTCACAAAGAGCTCCCACTATGTGCTTTTTCTGACCTCTAGTGCAGTTTAAAATGAGTAAAACATCAATACAGTATTTTTTTGTCTAAATGCTGTGCTTTTTGAGGTTTCCAGCCACAAAAAAAGACTCCATTATGTTTGGCTTTTCTTATCCATTGGTTCCCTTTTTTTGTATATTTGGGATCTGCACAAGTCCTGAAAAGGTGAAATCAAACCATTGAGGCATGGTGGAGATATTTATAAAACAAGCTTGCCGTCTTCCAAACTTGCTTCAAGCGAGTCGTTTGGAATTTGAGACTCCAGTGTCATATTTTGCCTCACTTATGTCAGCCAATATCTCCTTATATGAAATAGCTTTGGGTGAGTCCATAATTTTTTTAGTTAGTTATAGTCTAAAGTCAACAGTGTTGGGACTAACGCGTTACTGTAACACCTTATTTTCGGCGGTAACTAGTAGTCTAACGTGTTATTTTTTTATATTCAGTAACTTAATTACCGTTACTACATGATGCGCTACTGCATGATTTTACGTCATTTTTTATGTACTATTGGCAGGAACAGAAGATTTAAGTGTGTTTTATTGGAGAGATGCAGTGTCATCCTTCTGAATCTTCCTGTGTCAAAAGCGGGAGAAGAGAAGAGGCGCCCCCAACCCCGCCCACCTCAACCGACGCACGGGGGGGGGGGGGGGGGGGGTTTGGGGCTAGCGGGTTTATAATATAGCCAAGAGTCATGGATGCATTGAAATTCTGGGTAATTCTTATGTTGCGTTTATAATGTGTTACAGAGCCAATGTTCTCCAGAAATGTGTTTGTTATTCTTGTTTGGTTAGGGTTCACAGAGTGTGGCGCATATTAGTAAGAGTGTTAAAGTTGTTTTATATCACAACCATCAGTGTGTTCTGTATGGCCGTGGAACAAGACCCCAGGTTTAAACATAGTAAAAGCAATAAAAAACTCCTCCGCCATTTTTAAAATGACGGCAGGGAAGCGTCACTCGTGACGTCACGAATTTGACCCGGTGGTAAAAGTAAGCATGCGCTTATAAATTTGGGGAGCGACTTTTACCCGGCAGTAATTCAAGACAGGTGCATATTACATGCCCGGTGGCTATTCAAGGAAATACGGTATCCCCACAGTACCAAAATGTTTTGCAAAAGTTAAAATGGGCAATATTACTCCAAATGCAATTAAGGCTACTGTAAAATGTTTGAAAATGCGTCACAAAGGCCATGACGGACTAATGAACTTCCCGTGGCCCCCAATTGACAAACTCCAAGTTCTCACACTCAATATTTCATGGTGTTAACTCTCGGTGTGACCCATGCATGCACACCTCCAGGGTTCATGTCCTTAGCGTTTGTATGTCAGTTGCTAATTAATTGGTGACACGCTCGTTATGGCTTTACATGCGTCTGCTTTTAAAGCGACGTGCACAAGCATGGCCGGTGGAATCGATGCCTTGCGCTGTCAGCCAATCGGGGATTAAGTTGCGACACATGTGGCTGAGGTCATCCAGACTTGCACAGCGGGGAGCGCCACAAGCCCAGAGCCTGCTTTAATCAAACATTCAGACGGTGCAGAAAGAGAAGAGCAGTACATGCAGCCTTGTCCTCCGTGTTGTGTCACATTCCTCCAATCAGCCCCAAAGAAGCAGTGATTGTCTCTCAGGTGGCAATCTGCTCGCACCACCAAAGGCGTTTGATTGCCGGATTAGAAATTGCAGTCATTAAGCGCCCGCCTGTGAAAAAAAAGGTTAATTATGGCTGTGAATAAAAATTATCGCCGCATTCAACCAGAAGCCGCTCCCTATTTAGCTTCGGAATTCATCACTTCAAGGGGCTTTGTAATCCTCAAGCAAGTTTCCTGTGTTAACATTTGTCACGGCCCTTATCTGGAGACATCAAACATTCCTTATTTTATTTTTTTATTTTACCAAAGATGTGAGCTGATAATGGCCTCCTGTGGTTCTGCTTCTCATTAATGTCCATTTCCCTGGAGGATTCCTCCGTGCTGCGCGGAATTTCCTGTCTGGGTTTTGGGTCCAAAAGGCACACAAAGGTTAGCTTTTGCTGCTCTCTGAAGGTAATCTCGGGGATTAAATGGGAGTGAAATTAAAAGGCATGGAGTCCAGATGTGTTTTATATAAAACAAACAAGATTTGACTGAGTTTATGAATGGTGCCACATGATAATGTCACTCGGAGATGAGTGGAACGCCGATAAGCATTTTTAGCCGTGAAATCACTAATCTGTGATGGTTTACATTATGTTAGGATCCTCTGATTACATCTTGTAAAACGTTTTGTTTGGTGTGCCAAACATGACCGTGAGTGGCAAATTTTAAAGGAGAAATCATCAGGGGTCTGTGGTTCTTGCACACAGTGTAATACGTATTAAAGTTTGAGAATCACTACTGTAGATAGATAAGACTACGTTCACACTGCAGGCCAAAGTGGATTTTTGCAAAATCAGATTTTTTCTAGCTGCCTGTAAAATATTATCTTTATCAGACTCTAGTCTAGCGCGCACAGTTCGATAAAGTAAAAACAAAGGAAGTCGACCGGATTTTGTAAATGAACAAGAAAGTCGCTACCACTACTACAAAAATAAAAGCCACCACACCCTAAAAATGTGTGTTTTTTTTGTGAAAATAAATGAAAGTTGTATAATGTATGAACATAATGTGTATCATTGTAGATCTACGTTAGCTTTATTTTTGCTTTATATATATATATATATATATATATATATATATATATATATATATATATATATATATATATATATATATATATATATATATATATATATGTATATATGTATATATATATATATATATATATGTATATATGTATATATATATATATATATATATATATATATATACATATATATATATATATTGTATAATGTATGAACATAATGTGTATCATCGTAGATCTACGTTAGCTTTATGTTTGCTTTATATATATATATATATATATATATATATATATATATATATATATATATATATATATGTATATATATATATATATATATATATATATATATATACATATATATATATATATATATATGTATATATATATATATATATATATATATATATATATATATATATATATATATATATATATATATATATATATATATATATATATATATATATATATATATATAAAGATGGCACCTGATGGCCATAAAACCTAACTGCAATTTTTGTCTATGTAGATAAAAATAATAAAAATAGTGTTCATGTATGAGATCTAGGGCTGACAATTATTTCTTACGAATATTAAAATCATGATTACTGATTGTTCGGTAAAGCAGTTTTAGGGTGTGAACATAACACCATCATGTAATTTGTAACGTCTAACAAAAAGGCTATAGATAAACGTTATCCATACATCTAAAGACACATATTATTTTTGTTTATTCATTAATAATATAACTTGTCATCTTTTTCTCATTACATGACGCCTTTATCTCTATTTTTACATGTTGATAGAGGGAGTCACACTCCTGTGACTGTTTGGAACTTGTGTTGTTCTTTCCCTTTTGTGTGGTTTTTAAGTTCCTCTTCAGTACACTCAATTTGTAGTTTCACTTACCCTGTCTGGCCACTGAATGCTGGTCCCAACACCTGTCCTTGATTGGCAACCGGGACACACCTGTTTCTGATTACCAATCAGGTACTTTATATGTCTGCCCTACCTATCTGTCAGTTCCCTGTACACGGTCATCTATGTTAAGTTTAGCCTTTTGCTGATATATTGAGAGTACATTTATTTTCTTCTAGTTTTGTTCCTGTGCACTTCCAAGCTGCACTTATCTTTTTTTGCAATTAGATCTACTCTTACATGCATTGCACCTGCTACTTTCTGCATCCTTGGGGGTCTCACTGCAAGCATCGCTTTACCAATCGTGACAGGGGGTGCAAGCAGTCCGATGTTTGAGACTAGAAGACCCAGGATTTTTTGCCTTACCTATAAAACCCAGAGGGCTGCCGATCGGCTGGAAGGCCCCCTGTGAACCTTCACTGGGGGACCACAGGAGGGGACATGCTGAGCCTCTTCACTCAAAACACCTTGACATAAAATGGGGGAGGAGGAGAATTAGATAGGAGCTGCTAACTGACTGTCTGTCTTTCAGCAGTTTTCCAAGGTGGCAGCCTGGGCAGAACATATGAGCTGAATCAAAATGTAATATATGTAGAAGGATGTAGAATGATTTAGAAGTTATCAGGACCCTACAACACTGGGCTTCCAACATCCCCACCAGACACATAGGAAAAGTAAAAGAACAGAACCACATAAAAAAATTAAAAAAAACACTCAAAATTTACAGAATTGTTCATCAAGTTGATATCTGTACAAGATAATGATTTATTTTATGTAATATTTTTTTCAAACTAAAATACACCAGAAACGTATTTGATTTGTTTTATTTTAGAATTTGTACATTGTTTTTGCCTGTTTTGCACTTTCCCCCTATTTTCTCTTTTCCTGTCTCTCCCGGTCTCAACTCATAGATAACCAGACTGACTGTTGCTGTTTGCCCATATGTTATGTCAAAGATATGATATTATATGTCAGATTTCAAAATGCCAATTATGCATTTGAGCTGTGCCAGGTTCTGCTCAACTCCTCAGGTCGCCTTTACGCAGAAGACAAAATGCATCTCAATTCTCAGATGTGCTCGGAGAACGCACCCAAGGGGCACTGCCATGCTAATGACCAATGTGGCCATAATGGCTCATGTGACTGCAACCACCCCGAATAGTTTTGTGGCCGTTGACCCACCTGACTCACTGACGACTCACTAATCAATGTTCGTTTACATAACAAAAGGAAGGCCTTCTAGCCGATCGGCTGACCTGTGGGTTTTATAGGTAGAAAAGCCAAATGGCTGCTCTCTGGATCTTCTAGTGTTGAGGAGCAATGCAATGCAAAGTCCAGAGCACACTTATTGAGGTATTAAGATGGAGAGGGCAGAAAAGGGGCGGGCTGTTCATTTAGCAGTCTCACATCCTGGGGATACAGACTGTGAGACATTGTTGTGGTTTTAGTGCGAATAGATCTGTACCTTCCTCCAGAAGGTAGCATGTGGAAGAGGCCATTTGCAAGGTGGTACCTGTCCTTCGGGATGTTGCATACTCACTTTAGACAGCGAGCAGTATACATGGCACTCTTCTCTGGGAATGTTGTTCATGTAATTTTCCCCGCTGTTTTAACCACTCACTGGGGGGCCTGCTGAATAGCTTTAGGGCAGTTAGCAAACTACACTAAAAACCTGTATGTTAAGACACTACTGATTGCACAATTGTAAAAGTTTACCATTTATTTCTGTGGAATGTTCGCACATTTTATTTTCCTTAAAAAGAAAAGATGTTGGGCCTTTCCGACCGTAGAAGCATTGTAGCTGTCCTCCCAGCATACGTCTTTTGTTATAGTCACACCTAACAATTTTAATTGTGGAACCCTTTCTATGATCTCGTTGTCAATCTCAGTGTCTCTGTCGGTGTTCTACGAAAACTATTTGTTGAATACAAAATATTATGGCAGTTCGCAAAGAAAAATCCATAAATTAGTCAAACCGTTTTATAAGCCGCAGGATTAAAAGAGTGGTAGAAAAGTAGTGGCTTATAGTGTGGACAGTATGATAAATACATTTACATTATACAAATACATTTTGCAGGATATTTCACTTTAATGTCTGCTCCGAAGAACGTGTCTGTGGGCGAACAGTCGTTGCCCTTGGAGTGGGGGAACCCATCCATCTATTTCCTATCGCTTATTCCCTTTTGGGGTCACGGGGGGCGCTGGCGCCTATCTCAGCTACAATCGGACGGAAGGCGGAGTACACCCTGGACAAGCCGTCACCTCATCACAGGTCCAACACAGAGAGACGGCTTAGCTCGGTTGGTAGAGTGGCCGTGCCAGCAACTTGAGGGTTGCAGGTTTGATTCCCGCTTGTGCCATCCTAGTCACTGCCGTTGTGTCCTTGGGCAAGACACTTCACCCACCTGCTCCCATTGCCACCCACACTGGTTTAAATGTAACTTAGATATTGGGTGTCACTATGTAAAGCGCTTTGAGTCACTTGAGAAAAACGCTATATAAATATAATTCACTTCACTTCACAGACAGACAACATTCACACTCACATTCACACACTAGGGCCATTTTAGTGTTGTCAATCAACCTATCCCCAGGTGCATGTCTTTGGAAGTGGGAGGAAGCCGGAGTACCCGGAGGGAACCCACGCATTAACGGGGAGAACATGCAAACTCCACACAGAAAGATCACAAGCCTGGGATTGAACCAAGGACTGCAGGACTTTCGTATTGTGAGGCAGACACACTAACCCCTCTGCCATCGTGAAGCCCGAGTGGGGGAACATTGATGTGAATTCCTATAACATTTTATTTTCACCTGTTTTCTGCTCATATTTTATAACCGTCTATTTTGGCGAATAACTATGACGCTTATTGCTTTTTTGATGACGTTCTGGTCGGATGAATACGACCAGAGCGTGGGAGTGTACACAGCTGTTGCATCGCATGTACACTATATTGCCAAAAGTATTTGGCCACCCATCCAACTGATGAGACTCAGGTGCCCAAATCACTTGGTCTGGTGTATAATATCAAGCACTTAGGCATAGAGACTGTTTGTAAAAACATTTGTGAAAGAATGTGCCGCTCTCTGTGATTTCCACCATGGAACTGTCATAAGATGCCACCTGTGCAACAAATCCAGTCGTGAAATTTCTTCGCACCAAAATATTCCAAAGTCAACTTTATTATAAGAAAAGTAAAGAGTTGGGGAACAACAGCAAGTCAGCCACCAAGTATGAGGCCATGACAGAGAGGGATCAGCAGATGCTGAAGCGCAAATAGTGCAAAGACGTTCTGCACAGTCAGTTGCTACAGACCTCCGAACCTCATGTGACCTTCCAATTAGCCCATGTACAGTACACAGAGATCTTCATGGAATGGGTTTCCATGGCAGAGCAGCTGCATCTAAGCCATACATGACAAAGTCCAATGCAAAGTGTGGGATGCAGTGGTGTAAAGCATGTCGCCACTGGACTCTAGAGCAGTGGAGACGCCTTCTCTGGACTGATGAGTCACGCTTTTCCATCTGGCAATCTGATAGACGAGTCTGGGTTTGGAGGTTGCCAGAAGAACGCTACATTTTGGACTGCATTGTGCTGAGTGTGAAATTTGGTCGAGGAGGAATTATTGTGTGGGATTGTTTTTCAGTAGTTAGGCTTGGCCTGTTAATTCCAGGGAAAGGAACTTTGAATACTCCAGGATACTAAAACAGTTTAGACATTGCCATGGGATGGCACTTCAAGACTTCAAGGCAGGTGGCCAAATACTTTTGGCTATAAAGTGTATATCCGATTCATATTCACAAAAGAAAAAGGCCTGGGTCTGATGTTAAACATTTGGAATTGCACTGTTTACACTGGTATGAAAAAATCAGACACATGTCACATATGGGCAAAAGAATCGAAACTGACCTGCATTGTGATCGAGGCCTCGTTCTCTTATCGCTGCACAAGTTTTAATACGATTAAAAAGCAAAACAGGTTTTGAGGCAGTCACCACTAGCACATTGACAACAAGCAGAGGACATCAAACAAACACTGGTGGAGTATCCACTGCAATATTGTCAACACAAGTACCACGGATACAGTAAGTTAAGCAACACTTGTGTAGCACTGACAGCACTCAAAAAAGTAATCTAAAGTTAAACAAAAAAAAGTCTGAAAAGTGAAGTTGAAATATGCTTATCATTTTTCCCCCCACAAAGTTCTTATGAGATGAAGTTTGGTGATTTGATGAAGTCGGAGCACAAAAGTCTTCCATGTCATTAAAAGCTCTCCTGCCTGCACTTCCGTGCTCATTTCCTCCAATTTGTCAGCTGTCTCTGTGCATCGAGCCGCATGTCAATAGTGACATGTCAATGTCTGCAGCAGCACTGACACCATTGGTTCATGTCACGCACCTCCTCATGCAAAATGCACACCTTTGCATATGACTGCATGTGTGAATTCGGGCTACACCGTGCCCTTTTTGCCAGGGGTGTAACCTTGGAAGCGTAAGCACTTGTGCGAGTCACAGTTCTCATTTGAAACACCAGCTTCAAAAACGCGGCCTCGGGGGCCTCATTTGGATGACGCTTCCCAGTCAACATTTGACCTTTTCAAAGCCACAAATGCATTCTCCTCACTTATTCCTCTGCCACATATGCTCATTTTCCCAAAGGATATGAATTGCAGATGGCAGAGAGCGTTTGAGTTATCATTTACATTTTTTCCCCTCTCTGCCTGCCTGTGCTATTTGCTTTAAAACTTTATTTTCTAACCTACGGCTTGCAAAAATAGAAAGCTGATTTACCCCCCCATCCCCGACCCTGTGAGTCAGTCTTTTGTGAAACATGCAAAACACTCCTAAAAGTGTTGCGGTTG
Organism: Nerophis ophidion; assembly: GCF_033978795.1. Classification (NCBI taxonomy): domain Eukaryota; kingdom Metazoa; phylum Chordata; class Actinopteri; order Syngnathiformes; family Syngnathidae; genus Nerophis; species Nerophis ophidion. The sequence goes on from NC_084620.1 coordinate 22,618,883, forward strand.
TTGTCTGGATGTTTGAGGAAACGCTCGCATTATGTACGTATATCTGGAAGCATCACAGCTAATGAGGCGGTCTCAGCAGACGTGACGACTGAAAAAGTCAAACAGCATATTTTTTGTCACGCAGGCAAAGTGACCTTTTCAACCCTTGCTAACATTTCCAAATAAATAACTTTTTTTTCTTTACGCCCTATTATTACTGGTGCCTTAAAGAAATTTGCTGCGTACAATTCCAGTCTGAGTAATACGCTGATAGATGTCGTCTCTGCATTTCTGCAATAGACGCCTTGTTGCTGTTAGTTGCAACGCTTGTATCACACTGGAAGAAAGCAATCATCGCACTGATAGGGAAAAGTCATACTTAAAACCCAATAATCAATCAATCAAAGTTTATTTATATAGCCTTTCATCATAAGTGTCTCAAAGGACTGCACAAGCCACAACGACATCTTCGGCTCAGATCCCACATCAGGACAAGGAAAAACTCAACGCAATGGGCACAATGAGAAAGTTTGGAAGGGACCAGAGATGTGGGGACTGCCCGGTATGACAGTGTAAAACAGCATGCACTACATACTGTAATTGTCCTAATCGGGCTGGGCGATATGGCCTTTTATTAATATCTCGATATTCTCACTCCATGTCACGGTACACGATATATATTACGATACTTTGCCTTGGCCTTGAATGAACACTTGATGCATATAATAACAGCAGTATGACAATTCTAAGTGTCTACATTAAAACATTCTAGTTCATACTGCATTAAAAAATGCTCATTTGAAACTTTCATCCAGAGAGGGAAATCACAACTAAGTCAATTGACCAAAACTGTATTTATTAAACAGTTATCAAGCAGTGGCACAAACGTCCATGTCATTTGAAAACAGAAAGTGCAAGATTGTCAGAGACATTTTAAAACAAGCTATTAGTGCACTTTTGTGCATGATGTCAATAAGATGACTTATCAAAACAACACTAAATTAATGTGCACTTTTTGTACAGAACGCCATTACAATATTTTAAAACAAATAAAGTGCACTTTTGTGCATGATGTCACACAATGTATTTCAAAAACTGTCAAATAAAAATGAGCTGCATAAAAGGAAATCAAATAGTCTATGTCCTTCGATATGTGGTAGGTTACTGCAGACATTATCTCCTATTTTTTTCATGCGGTGTTGATCTGGAAATTGTTGCTTCGGCGTTTTGTCGGTGTGGCACTGAATGGAGAGGTTGACATGCAGAGTTTAAGGCACTCTTCATTCTCTAGCGCAGCAGTTCTCAAATGGGGGTACGTGAACCCCTGGGGGTACTTGAATGGTATGCCAAGGGGTACATGAGATTTTTTTTAAATATTCAAAAAATAGTAACAATTCAAAAATCCTTTATAAATATGTTTATTGAATAATACTTCGACAAAATATGAATTTAAGTTCATAATCTGTGAAAAGAAATGCAACAATGCAATAATCAGTGTTGACAGCTAGAATTTTTGTGGACAAGTTCCATAAATATTGATGTTGAAGATTTCTTTTTTTGTGAAGAATGTTTAGAACAGGGGTCTAAAACTCAATTTACCTGGGGGCCACTGGATGCAGAAACTGGGTGAGGCTGGGCCGCAAGAAAAGATTCCTTAAAAAATCTAACATGCACTATTTAATGAATTCACCTTCTTTGAATGGCTTTCCTGCCCTAGCAATTTTCACCTGGCCGACATTATTAAGAGCTGCCGTGACTGCACTGCCTTTAACGCAACCTTTTTTCAGTGATGTACCCCATGTGAACATTTTTTTAATTAAAGTTCCCCCTAATCAGAACAAGGCATTTTGGTTGGAAAAAACAGATAAAGAAGTAAAATACAGCACTATGTCATCAGTTTCTGATTTATTAAATTGTATAACAGTGCAAAATATTGCTCATTTGTAGTGGTCTTTCTTGAACTATTTGGAAAAAAAGATATAAAAATAACAAAAAAACCTGTTGAAAAATAAACAAGTAATTCAATTATAAATAAAGATTTCTACACATAGAAGTAATCATCAACTTAAAATGCCCTCTTAGGGGATTGTGATAGAGATCCATCTGGATTCATGAACTTAATTCTAAACATTTCTTCACAAAAAAATAAATCTTTAGCATCAATATTGATGGAACATGTCCACAAAAAAATCTAGCTGTCAACACTGAATATTGCATTGCATTTCTTTTCACAGTTTGTGAACTTACATTCATATTTTGATGAAGTGTTATCCGATAAATATATTTATTAAGCATTTATGACTGACTGCCAGTTTTTAGAATGTTTTTGATAAATCTCACTTAATCCTTGGCATACCTTCACATAGTTACCATCTATAGGAGAACTAGTGCTCTACAACTCGTCATTGCGCACATAACACAACTAAAGTAACAACTCTAAATCATGTTGTGCGAAACTTGTGCAGAACAACGTTGGTGGCTGCAAGACGCACTTACTCAACAGCCATACAGGTCACACTGAAGGTCGCCGTACAAACAACTTTAACACTGTTACAAATATGCGCCACACTTTGAACCCACACCAAACAAGAATGACAAACACATTTTGGGAGAACATCCGCAACCTAACACAACTTAATAACAAGAGAAAAAATACCCAGAACACATTGCAGCCCAAACTCTCCCGGGCTACAATATACACAACCTCAACCGACGCAAGTAGGGAGGGTGGGGGCGTGGGGGGTTGGTGGTAGCGTGGGTGGGTGTATTGTAGCCCGAAAGAGTCAGGGCTGCATGGTATTCTGGGTATTTGTTCTGTTGAGTTTATGCTGTATTACGGGGCGGATGTTCACCTGAAATGTGTTTGTCATTCTTGTTTGGTGTGGGTTCACAGTCTGGCACATATTTGTAACAGTGTTAAAGTTTTTTTTACGGCCACCCTCAGTGTGACTTGTGTAGCAGTTGACCAAATATGTCTTGCAACAAACATCACAGGTGTACTGTTCAGACAAATGTAACAATCAATCAGGCTTGCACGCTGTCTGTACAGGATTCAGAGGGCGTTAAGAACAGTGCCATTGCGGCACACTCTGACTGTTGTTGATTGGGTAAAAATCGGCAGGGATCACCAGAGAATGGATACCCCGGTATTAAGAGGACTCCCGTGAAAATTGGGAACGTTGGGAAGTATGAGACTGTCAAGTTCCGTTCATATTAAACTCGCGGGCCGCACATACATTAAATTGTCATATCAAAGTGCGGGCCGCAAAATAACATCTCGCGGGCCGCATGTTTGAGACCCCTGGTTTAGAATTATGTTCATGAATCCAGGGGGATTTCTAATACAATCCCCAAAGAGGGCACTTTAAGTTGATGATTACTTCTGTGTAGAAATCTTTATTTATAATTGTTTTTAGTTATTTTTATATATATTTTCCAAATAGTTCAAAAACGACCACTACAAATGAGCAATATTTTGCACTATTATACAATTTGATAAATCAGAAACTGATGACATAGTGCTGTATTTTACTTTTTTATCTCTTTTAATCAACCAAATATGCTCTGCTCTGATTAGGGGGTTCTTGAATGAAAAAAATGTTCACAGGGGGTACATCACTGAAAAAAGGTTGAGAACCACTGTTGTAGCGGGTGACTTTTCAAATGATGCAACAAATTAGCAGTGGTGCTACTTTTTGCATCAACGCTTTAGCCGCATACTTGACATATTACGGTTGTCTGTTCGACATCTTCCCGCTTCCCGTGTTTTTTATGTCGAGAGGGCTCTTATAATATTGAACATTTTTTTTTCGAAGGGCTTATTTATGCTACAGCTTTGAAAATATTTGATTTTATAATTAATGATTCCTATTTCGCGGAAACGTGTTTATCATGGTTATGTCCGGAACCAAATCACAGTGTTAAACGAGGGATGCTTATTTTTGTGTCATTAACTAGCCTTTAGTGACCACAACCGTAGCAAAGACATGCAGCAGCTGTCTTGTGTGTTTGTGATTGGCAGTGTCATTAGAAAGCTCAGGTGTGTGTTGCTGCCTCGATAATAAACGGGCGCGTGCGCGGGTGACATGCCTGTCAGCCTACAGTAGCTCGACGGCCCTGCCGTCGCTTGCGCGCTGCGGCAGGGGTCAGAGGTGACCCTGGCACCCCATCTGGAGAAGTAGGGGGTAGTGGGCATACCCATATTTACTAGATCTAAACATATGGGAGCTAATACACTGGTGGCCATGATAGCACAGCATATTTTCTATGGGAGGGGTGCGGGGTCAAGGGGTGATGTGTCACATGACACCTCCATTGGAACAGATGGGTGGACACACACACACACACACACACACACACACACACACACACATACAGTATACAGTCCATGGTGGCCCATCAAGGTTGGGAGGGTCTTGATCTTGTGTGACCAGGGTCGCACACCAGGTAGGTTTGTGGGCCAAGACCGCTGGCAGAGAAGTTTGTGGGGGCAAACAGGTGATTGGCACACCTCGGACTGATGTTTTGAGAAATTTTGTGGAAGTCTTGTTATTCTTCTTTACCTCTAACCACGTAGGTCGAAGCAGGGGTCCGTGGGAATGCTTTACCTGGGGCCTAATTGAGCCTTTTGTAAAAAAAAAAAAAAGTATGTAATTTAATCATGTAATATTTTAAAAACAACCTCATATATTTTTAAGATAAAATTCATAGAGCCATAAATGTTCAATAAAAAAAGTTGTTTGAATCAAATTAGAAATAACACCCACTATCAAAAATACGAAACGGTTTTGCTCCACTTGGATAGCGGCAAAAACTTCACTCAGCACAGACGTCTTTAGGTCATTAAAGCTCACCTTTTAAGCATTCACACGCAACACCCACCTTTTGGAACAACGATGAGGTAAAAATAAGAAAGTTCAAAAATATAATACATGAACCTGTGGCAGCACAAGAGAAAGTTATGTGCAAGTTTCACATTTGCATCTAATTGCACATAACGGTGGTGCGTTCAAAGGCCCTTGATTAAAATTAGAAAGAGGCGTCTCTAATTTTTATAGACTGGGGGAGACTTAACGCCCAAGAGATGCACTAATATTAAGGATATATATGTATAATAATAATGATGTAATATGATGATCCATCAATGATAATTTTATGTGTAACAGCTAATCTGTACTTTATGCTGAGAAGGAAAGGGAATTTTAACAGATTTATAATCATATTTAGATAAATAATGAAGGTCATATTTTGGCCACTTATTATTGATTTTAGATGACTGTATTAAAATCATATTCAGTGATGAATCAAGAATCTGCATTGGGCAAGGTGATGATGCTGGAACTTTTTTCTTTTTATGCTGTTTTGATGAGATTTATGAAGTTGACTGCCTGAAGAAAACGTGCACATTTTGGCAGTGATTGATGATATGGAGCAGCATGTCAGGTAGTGGCACTGGGAAGATGGCTGTCATTACATCTTTAATAATTGCACACGTTTACATTGACAATTTGGACATTTTTATTACATCAATCAAACAGATGTTTGAGGATGATGACATTATTTTTACAAGAAAATATTGCATCTTGCCAAAGTGCAAAAAACTGTAAAAAAAAATAACTTTCTTGATGTCGAGGTAATGTCTTTGCCGGCAGTAATCTGGATCGTTTTCCAATTGAAAATCTATGGTAGAAATTGAAGAAATTGGTTCGTGACAAAATTCCAACTTGCAAAGCTGATCTGACAACAGCAATCAGAGAAAGCTGGAACATGATTGATGAAAAGTAGTTTGTCAGTCTTTAGGGATGTGGAGTATAACTTCCATACTTGCCAACCTAGAGACCTCCGATTTCGGGGGGGTGGGGGTCGAGGTCGGGGGTGGGGCGGAGGCGTGGTTGGGGCGGGGGGCGTGGTTGAGAGGAGAGTATATTTACAGCCAATTCACCAACTCGAGTATTTCATATATATTTCATATATATATATGTATTTATATATATATATATATATATATATATATATATATACATATATATATATATATATATATGTATGAAATACTTAACTTTCAGTGAATTCTAGATATATACATATATTTATTTTATTATATATATAAATAAAATAAATAGTTGAATTTCAGACGGCACCTATCAAATACAAAGTAATAAAATCACAGTTGTTCTCTAACTGCACTGTGCTTGCTGGTTGCTAAAAAAAAACAACAACACTTACCTTTCACTATTTGAGTAACGTCACTTCCGAGTTTCCAGAAGATGGCGCAAGTATGTGCTTTGCCCTGCCGTCTCTCGCTGTCAGCTCTGTTTGTTTTTGTGTTGTTTGCGTCTATTTTTGTCTCTGTCAGCTCACTGCTTGTATATGACCGCCAAACACTGTTGGATCTTTCCCCTTTTCCCACTGATATGATCGACTTCGACATTGTTTTTTCAACGTCCCAGTCAGATTTTTCACCTGGTTGGATTCCTGCCTTCCTTTTCCGCCTCGTGGCTTCTCTCCCCCGCCACCTGCGGGCTGTGTGTCGGGGCCGACCTGGATTAGCTGCGCCCTTGGACGTGCTGGCCCCCGCCAGGTTCGGTCTTGTGAACGCAAGATCTTTGACAAAACAAAACGTTTATGCTGAAGGATTTCTTCACTTCCTGCGGACTTGACTTCCTCTGTGTGACGGAAACATGGCTGAGAGCCGGTGAGTCCGCCCCTCTTATTGATTTTCTGCCCCCGGAGTGTTCCTACTTTAATTTTCCACGGTCGTCCGGTTGAAAAGGAGGAGGATTAGCAGTCGTTTTTAAAAATGACTTAAAATGCTTCGAAATGTGCATGTTTGAGCTGGAGGGGGCGTGGCCTCCAGCTCCAGCTCAACTTCGGGAGATTTTCGGGAGAAAATTTCTTCCGGAAGGTTTTCGGGAGAGGTGCTGAATTTCAGGAGTCTCCCGGAAAATCCGGGAGGGTTGGCAATCATGATAACTTCAGAGGAATGACAAAATATAAACACGCTTAAGCACTTAGCACAAGGAAAAGTTGTTGTGTCTCAGTCTGGGGGGTGAAAATATGGAACAGCCTGAGTGATAAACTCAAACACTGTTCAATCATTGAGCATTTCAAGAAGTTGTACAAATCTAATATTTTGGTTCGGTATAGTGAGGTCTAGGCTTATTTTGAATGTGACTATGAATGACTTACTTATGATGATATATTGAGAATTGTAAGCACATTGTTTTGGGCAAATTAAGTCATGTGGATGCAGAGGAATGTGATAAAAATGTGGTTCAGAGGAAACTGGATATTAGTTAAAATATCTATGTAAAAATGGGGGAATTAAAAAAGTGTATACTTTTTCCCTTTACCCTTTTGAGATGTTTAATTTAATTTTAATAAAATTTTATTTAATCAATTACTTTTTTTTCTTTTATGTGAATATATAATATTACTTTTGAGCACAAGATTGTTCACTGGAGATATGTATGCATATTATGTACTACATGTATGTGTGGAGCTGACAATGACATACTCAATCAACAATAAACATTAGGTCCATGCCATAGAGACTGGAAGCTGTTATAAAAGAAAGAGATGGTGCAACAAAGTACGAGCGTAGTGTTTGTTTTTCATGATTCTATAATTCATTCCTCGGAATTAAGTGATTCCATGTTTTTTTAATCTGCTTCATCTAAAAACAAAACAGTTGCTGCCACAATGTATTTTCTTGATTCTTATTAGTGTTGCGCAAAACCAGAAAGTTACCATTAGAACGGATGATGATGTAATTGGGTGTCAAGTCTGCTATCTGCATTTTTTTTTTTTTTTTGATTTTTTTTTACAAAATGACACAGCTGAATGAACATCCTTTTTGCCAGGGTTTGAAGTTACAGCCCGCGACAGAACACTACATTAGCTGCTATGTAGTACACTGAAAAGAAATGTTGCTTAATATTTCCTTTTGCTCTTATGATTTCTTCTTAATATAAGACTTTCTAGTAGCAGTGACATCAATTATTTGATAGAAAAGTATTAATGATCAATAATGGGTGGTTAATGCAGTGTAAACTTGTCTAATTTGTACAGTCTTAAAGGGGGCCTATTATGCAAAGCCCAGTTTTCTTACCTATTGGCAGTGTTGGGACTCATTTTTATATTCAGTAACTCACATCTGAGGTCCTCTCCAAGGTTTCTCATAGTCAGCATTGTCACTGGCGTCCCACTGGATGTGAATTCTCCCTGCCCACTGGGTGTGAGTTTTCCTTGCCCTTTTGTGGGTTCTTCCGAGGATGTTGTAGTCGTAATGATTTGTGCAGTCCTTTGAGACATTTGTGATTTGGGGCTATATAAATAAACATTGATTGATTGATTGATTGAGTTACCGTTTGTAACGGTCTTCCTGCCGTCTTCGTGTGGGTTGCGGGGACACTTGACACATGACGCATCATGGCAGCATTGATTTATTGTTTCAACATTTCTGTTGTCACTTGGGCCTTTTGTCGAGTCACTTTTCAGTGCGTTTCTTTGGCTTGTCTGCTGCCGCTGCACGCCTTTCGGCGTCCCGAGCTTGCGTCCGCTGCGGGGGTGCGTCATCGCTCTAGTGGTTTGGTTTGTCGTGCTTCTGGTCTGCTGGCCGATGTTTCTTCCTCCGTGCTGCTCTCCCTGGTCGCTCCTCCCTCGCCCTTTTTATATTCTGCCAGCAGATAGACAGATCGTGAGCCGGTGTGTCGTTTTACGCATCTGCATTAGATTGCCGCTGCAGCGTCGCTCCGCGTGCGTCACACCTCCTCTTGCCGCCGCATGCCCCGCCTCCCGGCCTCCAGGTGGGCCCGCGCTGCTGCTTTCCGCCCGTTGTCGGCCCGTCGGCGGTGTCTCTCCACGCTGTTACTATATGATGCGTTACTGCGTTATTTTACGTTATTTTTTATGTATCATTGTCTAAAAACTGAGAAGATCTGAGTGTATTTTATTGGAGAGCTGCAGTGTCGTCCTTCTGATTCTTCCTGTGTCACAAGGGAGAGAGGAGTCGCACTGTGTGTGTGAGTGTGTGTGTGTGTGGGGGGGGCAAATCAATAACAAGACATCATTGCGGAGCTGAAGCCGAGTTTCTTAACATGGAGATAATCTCACTAATTTTCTTTTGTCGAGCACAAAGAAAAGAACATTTGAGTTAAATATAAGTTCTGTCCTGGATCAAAGATCCTATCTACTGCCCATAACAACAATTTAAATCTGCTGAAACAGCTACAAAAGCAACATGATTCGACGAAGCTAGTAAAGAGAGACACAGACTCCGATGCCACTTCACCTCCACCTCCACCCCCACTTAAGGATTTTAACGGAGGGACAGCTAGCCAGGACAACATTGATAGAGCCATTGCAGCGTATGTGCTAAAAGACATGCAGTGGAGTCACCCGCTTTCAGGCAGCTAATTAGCATGATAGCGGGCGTCAAACGGCAAATGGCACAAAAACATATTCCAAGTTCCTGGACACAGTGGACAGTGAGTACATAAACATGGAAAGCAAGCTAAAGAAAACATTCCAAACTCTGCCTCTGCTCATCATTCAGCACTGAAAGTGCACACTCTGTCAATTCTCTTATATACTCTTTCATTTTAGACTTCTAGAGTGTTTGATTATCACATCACTCTAAATGTATAGACTATAAAGTTCACAAACATAAAGAGGGATCCTAGTGGGCCAGGCCAATCTTTTCTTTTCTCTGTATTCTACAACTGGGGAAATGCATATAGTGTTCTAGGCTTCAGTACAGTGTTGATCTCCTGAAAACATGATTTTATTTAGAAATTCCTTGCGAGAAAAAAATGCCTGGTTAGGCGTGTGTAAAGCAGTATGTGTGCTGATATGACATATAATCATGTCATGTGTGCCTTCCTTGGGTGAAGCCAGGTTTACAGCTATGTTGTGAGATGTTGTTATGATGCGATATGTTACTTATGTATGTTATGTTGCAGCTATCTAAATTAGTTTTATCAATTTGTTCTGGCCCGAAATAAATTGGCCCTTTGAAACATATCTTTGTCTTTGTGTGTTGTATGTAGACCACATTGTTTAGCAGAGTTCAGTGATGCAAATGCATGTCAAGTTATTATTCTCCGGTGCAATAACAGTACTGAAATGAAGGCTAGAAGGGCATTAATGGGAGCCTTAAAAAAAAAAAGAAGAAACAAAGAAGTAACTAATAGTTATTTCTCACAGTAACGCATTACTTTTTGGTGTAAGTAACTGAGTTAGAAACTGAGTTACTTTTGAAATGAAATAACTAGTAACTGTAAGGCGACCCCAAAAAGGGATTAAGCGGTAGAAAATGGATGGATGGATGGATGGATGTAAGTAGTTATTGGTTTTCAGTTACTAACCCAACACTGCCTATTGGTACCTGTTTTTGTGTATTTGGGATCTGCATGAATCCCGAAAATTTGAAATCAAGCCATGGAGGTATTTCGAAAGTATTTATAAAACAATCTTGCCTTCTTCATACTTCCTCCAAACAACGCACTTTGAATTTGCCCAATTTGTGATGTTTTTCCAATTGTCATCAGCAGATATCTCCAGATATGGTAAAGTTTTCCCCGAAGAGCTTTGCACAATTGTAGTCCGCTATTGTAATCCCACGTTGTGGTCAATAAGCTCCTTAATTTTCTCTATTCTCTTGTTGTGGGGCAGACTGCCTCGTACATGCACATGCATATTCTGTTGTTGCTATTTCTAATAAAAAGTAGCGTATAGTTTGAACTTATATTTGTCAGTAGACTTCACATGGAAGCGCTAATAAGTACATTGTGGCTGACAGGGAGAACGCACAATCGAAGTGGAGGCACGTAAATAAGACCACCCACAAACAGCACATTGGCTGAAGATGGTTTGTAAAACATAATCTATGCAAAATATTGACCAAAGAACCACCATTGCATGTTATGTAGACCACAAGGAAGTGTTTAAAATGTAGATAAAACAAATATGACCCCTTTAAGTGTTATTTTAGGTACGAGTGCTGACTTATACTCCAATTTGACTTATCATGTGCAGTAGGGATTGAACTCATTCGTACCAGCAATATAGGTAACAGCTGAATAATCATTTGTAAATAGCTTTTCAGGCATAATAATAAGATACATTCATTTTATAGCAGTAAATAAGTAGTCCACGGTATATACAATTGGATAAACAATCGTTACGTTCTTGTGTTGATGTGGTCGGTCTGAAGCCCAGAATGCAGAGCAAGGAAGGAAACGTGCAGGCAATACACCAGTTTAATTATGGAAAACACAGATAGTTCAAAAGAAAAATATTGCAGCATGCAAGTGCACAGAAGACAAACACTTGCCAAAGTACAAAGCACAATGATCCAGCCCCAGCAAGGACTAACAGGTGGACCTAAATAGGCTAAATTAACTAATGAAAAATTGGTGTGCTGGCAAGAAACAGAACAGAAAGTGAAGGTGCTGTTGTGTACAGGAGGAAGGAGATGGCACAGATAACGGGGGCGTAGTATAGCTCTCTGTTTTATTATATATATTTACAATTTATATAATAACAAACAATAATATAAATAAACTACAGAATGGAGTGTGGCTAAATCTAAAAGTATGTGTGAGAATTAATTGCTGAGTGTTACCGTGAGAGGTAAGTCCAAAAGGGCAGGACAGGCTTGTTGATCCGAGAGACAGGCAAGAAGTCGGGGGTGATAGAAAGGCGTCAAAAGGTCTGTTTCCAGGCGGGAGGTTGAGATCCAAGAGGGGCAGCCAGAGAACCAGTGAGGAACAACAGGGAACCCGAGACACACAGCTTGTCACGCGGGAACAGGGATTTGCTGCAGGAATGACACGACACGGGACAACGCACAATGAAACCCATCCATCCAGTTCCTACCGCTTGTCCCTTCGGGGTCACAGGGGTGCTGGAGCCTATCTCAGCTGCATTTGGGCAGAAAGTGGTGTACACCCTGGACAAGTCACCACCTCATTACAGGGCCAACACAGATGAACAGTCAACATTCACACTCACATTCACACACCAGGGTGAATTTGTTGTCATTCAACCTTCCCCAGGTGCATGTCTTTGGAGGTGGGAGGAAGCCAGAGTACCCGAAGGGAACCCACGCAGTCACGGGTAGCACATGCAAACTCCACACAGAAATATTCCGAGCCCGGGATTGAACTCAGGACCTTCGTATTGTGAGGTACATGTACTAACGGGGACAGCGTGGCGAAGTTGGGAGAGTGGCCGCGCCAGCAATCTGAGGGTTACTGGTCCAATCCCCACCTTCTACCATCCTAGTCACGTCCATTGTGTCGTTGAGCAATATACTTCCCCCTTGCTCCTGATGGGGCCTGGTTAGCGCCTTGCATGGCAGCTCCCGCCATCAGTGTGTGAATGTGTGTGTGAATGGATAAATGTGGAAATACTGTCAAAGCGCTTTGGGTTCCTTAAAAAAGGGGTAGAAAGGCGCAATAGAAGTACACCCATTTACCATTTAACTCCTGTTCCACCATGCTGCCCACACAATGAAACATGGAGGAGAAAACACAGAGAGAGCAGGATTTTATAGAGCATATAAAACGGCTTACTGTACAGGTTAGGTAGCTACGTTCTGGCCCGGAACGCAGGTCTACACTGACTTAAGAAACCCAGGGAGCTCATCAGCGAAAGGTGTGCAGATTGTAGATTAATTGCAGCTGCCTGCTGCACACAGAAATATCCCGAGCCCGGGATTGAACTCAGGACCTTCGTATTGTGAGACACATGTACTAACCCCTGTTCCACCGTGCTGCTCGCACAATGAAACATGGAAGAGAAAACACAGAGAGAGCAGGATAGCATAGAGCATATATAATGACTTACTGTACAGCTTAGGTACTGTAGCTACGTTCTGGCCCGGAAAGCAGGTCTGCACTTGCTTAAGAAGCCCAGGGAGCTCATCAGCAATAGGTGTGCAGATTGCAGATTAATTGCAGCTGCCTGTTGCAGCTGGAGTGGCGGGCAGCTGCTCTCTTAGAGGTGCAATCAGCACAGCACACAGATGAGTGCGCATTGGCGTGCGCCCGGGCTGTGACAGGTGCAGCAAAAACATGAAAGTAGAACTCAAAATAGAATCACCAGGACAGGAAATGATAAGAAACGTGAAAATCGCAAACAAAGTCAAATGTTATTCATGCTGTGCTGGGACATCTGATTTTGGATTGTCCTGTCTTGTAAGCCATCCATCCATTTTTCCACCGCCTGTCCCTTTCGGGGTCGCAGGGGGGCTGGAGCCTATCCCAGCTGGACTCGGCCTCATCGCAGAGCCAACACAGACAGACAACACTCAGATTCGTACACTAGTATGTAAATGATGTTTCTGTTGTGACCTATTGTGCATTATTTTATGATACAATTTCCCTGGCACAGGCTACACAGCTACACGAAATGTGCTAGCGACTTAGCAATTTGGGACTCAACATCTCCATGTGACACCTACCTTGACACGTTTTGATTGGTCGCGTGAAAACAATTGCATCTAATTTTTCCCAAAGCAGCGCCAAACAAAATGACAAATGTGGGTTGCACCAACGTGACAGACTGCATATAAGGAGCCGCGCCGCATCAACGTAAATAAACGTTGGGGGAAGAAACTTGGTTAAAAATAAATGCCATGCCGTAAACAGCAGCGGGAGGAAACAAAACAAAAGAAAAATGGGTCAAGATCAAGAAATGACGGAAAAAGCGACAAAGAACAAGTATTTATCCACCCACAGTTCTCTTCCCAAAAAACAACTTTTTACTCGGCGCAGGAAGATGATTAGACTTGACAAAGACACCTACGCTTCTTTGCCCGCAAAAGTCACACCAAAATGCAAAAATCCCTTAATTGGATTAATGTATTATTAGACAAATGCCACTCAGCGGCTTGCTGTTACACAATTTAACCTTACAGTAGCACTGAATGTTGAGCTGCTCTCAAGGCAGGAACACAGTTTATCATTAAAGGCAATTAAAAACGATAGCGATTACACTTTCAAGGGGATAGAGAAACTGACTATTTTCTGAGATGCTCTAACTGACTGTAGGTTTGTTTTAAAATGCTGCATACCCACATAATCATATGATGAATGGGTTCCTATTCTTCAAATCAAACCTCATACAATTACTTGTTTTTAAAACAGGTCATGAAGTTAATATGTTGTACAGACAAAGAATGCTGTGTGTTTGCATTACTATTTATATGCAGAGGTGGGTAGTAACGCGCTACATTTACTCCGTTACATCTACTTGAGTAACTTTTGGGATAAATTGTACTTCTAAGAGCAGTTTTATGCAACATACTTTTACTTTTACTTGAGTATATTTATAAAGAAGAAACGCTACTTTTACTCCGCTCCATTTATCTACAATCAGCTCGTTACTCGCTACTTTTTTTTTAATCGATCTGTTAATGCACGTTTTGTTTGTTTTGATTTTGTCAGACACACATTCAAAGTAGGAACTACGCATGCCTGCGTTTCACCAATCAAATGCAGTCACTGGTGACGTTGGACCAATCAAACAAAACCAAGCGGTCACATGACCATCACACGTCGAATCCGACCTAAAAAAGTTGAAAAACTTATTGGGGTGTTACCATTTAGTGGTCAATTGTACGGAATATGTACTGTACTGTGCAATCTACTAATAAAAGTTTCAATCAATCAATCAAAAGTGTAAAGGAAAAAACACACTTTTTATTTCAACGGTACTTCCCGTCAAAAGCCTAAAGACTGATCGCACAGTTCCTGTCTTCACAATAAAAGCGCCTCGCCATCGCGCCTGCGCTAACAAAATAAGAGTCTCCGAAAGCAAACAAGCGAGCAAGCTGCGGAGTTTGCCGCCAATGTATTTCTTGTAAAGTGTATAAAAACGGATATGGAAGCTGGACAGATGAGATGCCAAAAACCAACGACTTTCATGTGGTATTAGACAGAAAAGAGGAACTTTTTTTCTCCTCCATTTGAAAATGTGGACATTATCAGCACTATACTGTCTGATTCCAATCAATGCAAGTCATCAGAATCAGGTAATACACCAACTTATATTCTTGTCTTCATGAAAGATAGGAATCTATATGTTAAACATGCATGTATATTCATTAAAACATCTTTAACATTTCAACAAAAACGGCAAAATAAAAAACTATAAATTATATACTGTATATATATACATATATATATATATATATGTATATATATATATATATATATATATATATATATATATATATATATATATACATATATATATATATATATATATATATATATATATACATGTGTGTGTATGTATATATGAGGTAGATCACCTCGACATGGTCATTTATTAAATAATTGATTAACGTTGAAAAACTTATTAGGGTGTTACCATTTAGTGGTCAATTTTAGGGAATATGCACTGTACTGTGCAATCTACTAATACAAGTTTCAATCAATCAATCAATATATAAATGCCTACTGAGCCTATGGTGCTTTTAAGTCATTGTGGCTCAATTTGCCTTATTTTTCTTATTTTAATGTATTATTATTTTTAATATATATTATTGTTTTAGTTGCTTAAGAGATATTCCTGGCTATGAATTTGCTCATTGCTATTTTTATGTTTTTGTGCATTATCTGTTGCCGTGATTATTAAACAAACAGGTTACTCATCAGTTACTCAGTACTTGAGTAGTTTTTTCACAACATACGTTTTACTTTTACTCAAGTAAATATTTGGATGACTACTCCTTACTTTTACTTGAGTAATAAATCTCTAAAGTAACAGTACTCTTACTTGAGTACAATTTCTGGCTACTCTACCCACCTCTGTATACATATATATATATATATATATGACATGTGTGTGTATGTATATATGAGGTAGATCACCTCGACTTGGTCATTTATTAAGTAATTGATTAACATTGAAAAACTTATTCGGGTGTTACCATTTAGTGGTCAATTGTAGGGAATATGTACTGTACTGTGCAATCTACTAATACAAGTTTCAATCAATCAATCAATAAATAAATGCCTACTGAGCCTATGGTGCTGTTAAGTTATTGTGGCTCAATTTGCCTTAATTTTTTTATTTTAATGTATCATTATTTAATATATATTATTGTTTTAGTTGCTTAAGAGATATTCCTGGCTATGAATTTGCTCATTGCTATTTTTATGTTTTTGTGCATTATCTGTTGCCGTAATTATTAAACGAACAGGTTACTCATCAGTTACTCAGTACTTGAGTAGTTTTTTCACAACATACTTTTTACTTTTACTCAAGTAAATATTTGGATGACTACTCCTTACTTTTACTTGAGTAATAAATCTCTAAAGTAACAGTACTCTTACTTAAGTACAATTTCTGGCTACTCTACCTCCTCTGTATACATATATATATATATATATATATATATATATATATATATATATATATATATATATATATATATATACAAGTGAGGGTAAAAAGTATTTGATTCCTTGCTGAATTTGTTGGTTTGCCCACTAATAAAGACATGATCATTCTATACTTTTAATGGTAGATGTATTTAAACATGGTGAGATAGAATATCAAAAAGAAAATCCAGAAAATAACTTTAAGGAATATATTTTAGACATGCACCTGGGGATAGGTTGATTGGCGAGACTAAATTGGCCATAGTGTGTGAATGTGAGTGTGAATGTTGTCTGTCTATCTGTGTTGGCCCTGTGATGAGTTGGCGACTTGTCCAGGGTGTACCCTGCCTTCCTCCCGATTGTAGCTGAGATAGGCGCCAGCTTCCCCCGCGACCCCGAAAGGGAATAAGCGGTAGAAAATGGATGGATGGGATGATTTGTATTTCATTGAGGGAAAAAAGTATTTTATCCCCTAGTGTGCATTAGGATTTCTGGCTTTCACAGAGCAGTTAGACACTCCCAATCAACTTGGGCTGAATTATGTTGTGAGTGAATTGTGAGTGTTGACCAATCAGCTCTCCCCGGTCCGACCAACAAATAGTCAATTAGTTAATAAAAATAAAAAAAAGTTCCAATAAGTACAACAAATTGGAATAATTGAAGAGTGAAAAAATTTCAATTGGCTAATGAAAAAGAAAAAAAAGATTGGATGAATAAAAAGAAGGATGGATAATATTAAAAACAATATCAAGAAAAGTTAATTGCATATCATTTATTAAAATTATGCTTTATCTTTTTTTCATCATCCAATTATTCATCATTTATATTTTTTTTTTATTCAATTGCAGCTAGTCAGGAGGATTCGTCCTCCCATTTATTTTTCATTATCCAATTAGAATTTTTTCTCTCTTCAATCATTCCAATTTGTTGTTTTTATTGTTTTTTTTTTTTTATTAACTAATTGACTAATTGTTGGTCAGACCGAGGAGAGCTGATTGGTCAACACTCACACTGATTAATTATTCATGTTCCTATTCCCACCCATCCCAGCCAGGAATTACCGATGGTACACTTACCAACTTTAGCCTCAGCACACGGGAGGAGCTGACCCCCGAGGTTACCCTTAGACTTTTGGACTATAGACTATTTGTTATTATTACTACCCATACTTACCTTTTTAACTATAAGTTAATTAACCAGCTACCACTTAGCTTTACTTTGTGTGGGGGAGGTGATACACCCCCATATTGTCCGGCACCCCCACTCCTGCATTCTTTGGCTTAGCAAGCCGATCGACGTGACTGGGATTGAACCCAGTACCCTTTGACTGGGAGCTAGCTGTTTAACCATTCAGCTATTCTTTGTCTTCATATTTCGGGCCCCAATGACATATTCAATTGATAACCTGTCTCAGTAAACTATGATACAAAACAATGACATATTCAATTGATAACCTGTCTCAGTAAACTATGATACAAAACAATAGCTTTCCTAGTTACTGAGCAATTTGCCTGAGATTTGAACCCAGTGCCCTTTGATTGGGAGTTAGGAGCTTTAACCATTCAGCTATCCCTGGTCTTCTTTAGACAAGATTTCGGGCCCCAATGACATATTTAATTGCGAACCTGTCTCAGTGAGCTATAATATAAAACATATACTCTTGCTGCCGGAGTTTTCATAGTTACCAGGGATTTGATCTTTGCACTCTTGGATTGGTAGTTAGCTGCTTTACCATTCAGCTATCCTTGGATGTCGTAGGGATAGATTTCAGGCCCCAATGACATATTTATTTGCGAATCTGTCTCCGTAAACAATGAGATAAAATATTTACTCTTGCCGCTGGAGCTTTCACAGTTACCAATGGACCTGGGTGGGATTTGAACCCACACCCCCTTTGATTTGTAGATAGCTGCTTGAACTACTCAGCTACCCTTGTACTTCATACAGACAAATTTCGGGCCCCAATGACATATTTAATTGCGAACCTGTCTTGGTAATCTATGATATAAAGTACTACCTCATCCGATTTCCTAGTTATGGATGGTCATGACTGGGATTTGAACACTGTACCCTTTGATTAGGAGGTAGCTGCTCCCACTACTTAGCTATCCTTGGCCCACTGAAAGTGAGATTTCAGGCCCCAATAACATATTTAATTGCGAACCGTTCACGGTAAACTATGATATAAAACTGTGACTGGAGATTTCCAAGTTACCAATGGATGGACCTGACCGATGAACTCCCTTCCCTTTGATTGGAAGATAGCTGCTTTAACCACTCGGCTTGAGAACCGGTTACACTAAACCACAATGATAGTGAAACAAAACACTTACTCTTTACCAGAGGTGGGTAGTAACGCGCTACATTTACTCCGTTACATTTACTTGAGTAACTTTTGGGATAAATTGTACTTCTACGAGTAGTTTTTATGCAACATACTTTTACTTTTACTTGAGTATATTTATAGAGAAGAAACGCTACTTTTACTCCGCTCCATTTATCTACATTCAGCTCGTTACTCGCTACTTTTTTTAATCGATCTATTAAAGTTTGTTTTGGTTAATGACAAAGCTTCAAAGTAGAATCTACGCATGCCTGCGTTTCACCAATCACATGCAGTCACTGGTGACGTTGGACCAATCAAACAGAGCCAGGCGGTCACATGACCCAACTTAAACAAGTTGAAAAACGTATTGGGGTGTTACCATTTAGTGGTCAATTGTACGGAATATGTACTGTACTGTGCAATCTAATAATAAAAGTTTCAATCAATCAATCAAATAAATATTTGGATGACTACTCCTTACTTTTACTTGAGTAATAAATCTCTAAAGTAACAGTACTCTTACTTGAGTACAATTTCTGGCTAGTCTACCCACCTCTGTTTATATGGCATTTGCACGTATTTGTTGGGTTGTGTTCACATGTATGGGTCAGTCCTATCTGGTCTGGACCAAACATGAAACAAAAAGGTATCTGCCACACACTTAAATGTGGTATGTTTACAAGTAGTTTTTATGCAACATACTTTTACTTTTACTTGAGTATATTTATAGAGAAGAAACGCTACTTTTACTCCGCTCCATTTATCTACATTCAGCTCGTTACTCGCTACTTTTTTTAATCGATCTATTAAAGTTTGTTTTGGTTAATGACAAAGCTTCAAAGTAGAATCTACGCATGCCTGCGTTTCACCAATCACATGCAGTCACTGGTGACGTTGGACCAATCAAACAGAGCCAGGCGGTCACATGACCCAACTTAAACAAGTTGAAAAACGTATTGGGGTGTTACCATTTAGTGGTCAATTGTACGGAATATGTACTGTACTGTGCAATCTAATAATAAAAGTTTCAATCAATCAATCAAAAGTGTAAAGGAAAAAAGACACTTTTTATTTCAACGGTACTTCCCGTCAAAAGCCTAAAGACTGATCGCACAGTTCCTGTCTTCACAATAAAAGTGCCGCTCCATCGCGCCTGCACTAACAAAATAGGAGTCTCCGAAAGCCAGCGCAAAAAAGCGAGCGAGCTACGGAGTTTGCCGCCAATGTATTTCTTGTAAAGTGTATAAAAACGGATATGGAAGCTGGACAGATGAGATGCCAAAAACCAACGACTTTCATGTGGTATTACACAGAAAAGATGAACTTTTTTTCTCCTCCATTTGAAAACGTGGACGTCTGATTCCAATCAATGCAAGTCATCAGAATCAGGTAATACACCAACTTATATTCTTGTCTTCATGAAATATAGGAATCTATATGTTAAACATGCATGTATATTCATTAAAACACCTTCAACATGTGAACAAAAACGGCAAAATAAATAAATATAAATTATATACTGTATATATAAATGTATGTATGTATGTATGTATGTATGTATGTATATATATATATATATATATATATATATATATATATATATATATATATATAATATGTGTGTGTATAAATAATTTGTGTGTCTATATATGATATGTGTGTTTATAAATGATATGTGTGTGTATGTATATGTATATATGAAGTAGATCACCTCGACTTGGTCATTTACTGAGTAATTGATAAACGTTGAAAAACTTATTGGGGTGTTACCATTTAGTGGTCAATTGTACGGAATATGTAATGTACTGTACAATCTACTAATACAAGTTTTAATCAATCAATCAAATCAATGAATGCCTACTGAGGCTATGGTGCTGTTAAGTTATTGTGGCTCAATGTGCCATTTTTTATTTTATTTTAATGTACTATTATTTAATATATATTATTGTTTTAGTTGCTTAAGAGATATTCCTGGCTCTGAATTTGCTCATTGCTATTTTTATGTTTTTGTGCATTAATTGTTGCCGTAATCAGGTTACTCATCAGTTACTCAGTACTTGAGTAGTTTTTTCACAACATACTTTTTACTTTTACTCAAGTAAATATTTGGATGACTACTCCTTACTTTTACTTGAGTAATAAATCTCTAAAGTAACAGTACTCTTACTTGAGTACAATTTCTGGCTAGTCTACCCACCTCTGTTTATATGGCATTTGCACGTATTTGTTGGGTTGTGTTCACATGTATGGGTCAGTCCTATCTGGTCTGGACCAAACATGAAACAAAAAGGTATCTGCCACACACTTAAATGTGGTATGTTTACACACATAAACGCCATCGGGCTGTTCTTGTCCGGATAGCCACCTTCCAACCAAATATGTCAAACACCTGATTGTCTTATGTCCAACAAGATGGCTTTATAAGTAGGTCTGGTCTCAGTGTTGCCAAATCTGGCGACTTTCCAACCCTCTTGGCTACTTTTTTTGTCAAAAGCTACCAGCGACAAATCTAGCGACGTTTTACGATGTCATTGGAGACTTTTTTGTGTCTTGGAGACTTTTTTGAGTCTTGGAGACTGAGGTGAACTTCACAGGGAGGAAATTGCAGCTGTTAGCGCATGTTCAGATCATTTGTCGTCTGGACGTTTATGGTGCGTTCCTTTTGTAATGGGAAGTTGGAATTTCAGAGTCCATAGCCATAAGTTTTGACTTGAATTTTAAAAGTAAATGTTTATTTACTGTCACGCTTAAATAAACAACCAAATTTGATTTGCCTACAGTACACAGCCTCAGTCACTTACCTCAAAATTGTGTGTGTGTGTGTGTGTGTGTGTGTGTGTGTGTGTGTGTGTGTGTGTGTGTGTGTGAGTGTGTGTGCGTGTGTGCGTGTGTTTGTGTGTGTGTGGGTGTCTTAACTCATCATGTCAATGCAGAGAAGAGAAACATAGGCCTCCAGACTGCAAAATAAAATGCGCCTGTGCGAAGCTGCCACTGTTGGTTGGTTTAAAGGGCTGGATGTAAATATTTCCTCAATGACATGTCAAGATAATAGAAATCACTGCAACGTCCAAATTCTATATTCATGTTAATGAGCCAGTCAATAGATAGATAGTACTTTATTGATTCCTTCAGGAGAGTTCCTTCAGGAAAATTAAAATTCCAGCAGCAGTGTACAGAGTTCAGATCAATTTAAAAAGTAAATAATGGGGGTATAAATGGGAACAAAATAGAAAAATATTATAATAAGAATAAAAAAGAAAGCAACAATGGGAATAAAAATATAACAGTAAAATAAGAATATAACAAGAGAAACTAGGCAGTAGATATGGTTTGTTAGTGAGCATCACAACCCTCCATTATCTTGATAAAACTTGATACTTTATTATTAAAAAAACAACTAAAAATCAAAAGAAGAAAGGTACTCTGCAGTTTTAATTATAATCATCATTTGTTTAAACTCACTTTTGTATCTCTCCAACAGCGTCCATTGCCATAAACTGTGGAAATGAGACAATGACGTCGTCTAGCGACTTCTAGCGCCTTTTATGACAGCCAATTGCTACTTTCCTTGCTGATGAGTAGGCACCACCGTCGTTCCATAACATAATTAAATGAATGGAGTCAACACACTTGTCAGTCATTCCAAATCTCTGTTTGTCTCTGTGAGTGGAGGCAAGACTGCTAGCTTCCAACAGCGACACAGCATTGCTGGTGTGAAAAATCATTGAGGGGGAAAAGAAAATTGCAAAACCAAATACCCAGTTGAGCAAAATTAGCCAATCAACACGGACAAACGAGCCAGTTTGCATATTTGTTGGAAAGTGATTGCTAAAAAAAAACACCCAAACAAAATGCACTTAATGATGTTCAATATTTATGGTACAGAGTTTGAGTGTCAATTGTATTTTTATTGTTTATTCACTTATTCAGGATATTTAAAAGCTTTCGACGTTCAGATAATAATGGTTTGATTGATTGATTGAAACTTTTATTAGTAGATTGCACAGTACAGTACATATTCCGTACAATTGACCACTAAATGGTAACACCCGAATAAGTTTTTCAACTTGTTTAAGTCGGGGTCCCCGTTAATCAATTCATGGTACAAATATATACTATCAGCATAATACAGTCATCACACAGGTTAATCATCATAGTATGTACATTGAATTATTTACATTATTTACAATCTGGGGGGTGGGATGAGGAGCTTTGGTTGATATAAGTACTTCAGTCATCAACAATTGCATCAACAGAGAAATGGACATTGAAAAAGTGTAGGTCTTACTTAGTAGGACATGTACAGCCAGCAGAGAAAATAGTGAGTTCAGATAGCATAAGAACACGTTTATACATTAGAAATACATTTGATTATTTACATTAGGTTATTTACAATCCGGGGAGATGGGATGTGAATGGAGGAGTGTATTAGTAAAGGGTTGAAGTTGCCAGGTGTTGTTTTAGAGCGGTTTTGAAGGAGGATAGAGATGCACTTACTTTTACACCTCTTGGGAGCGCATTCCACATTGATGTGGCACAGAAAGAGAATGAGTTAAAACCTTTGTTAGATCGGAATCTGGGTTTAAAGTGATTTGTGGAGCTCCCCCTGGTGTTGTGGTTATGGCGCTCATTTACGTTAAGGAAATAGTTTGACATGTACTTCTGTATCAGGGAGGTGTAGCGGATTTTATAGACTAGGCTCAGTGCACGTTGTTTGACTCTGTCCTCCACCCTGAGAAGTGGGTTGGAGTGAGGTGTGATCTGGGGCGGAGGTCTAAAAGTAACTGAACTAGCTTGTTCTGGGATGTTTGGAGTCTAGATTTGAGGGTTTTGGAGGTGCTGGGGTTCCAGGAGGTGCAAGCGTAATCGAAAAAGGGTTGAATGAGAGTTCCCGCTAGAATCTTCTTTTGTTGACCAGAGAAGAGATTCTGTAGAGGAATCTCGTTCTTTAGTTGACCTTTTTGATTACCTTGGTTGTCATTTTATCACAGGAAAGATTGGCCTCTACAAAGGAACCTAGGTAGGTGATATCATCTTTCCTGGTGATAACAATGTCACCCACTTTTACAGTGAAGTCAGTGACTTTAAGAAGGTTGATGTGGGACCCAAAAAGGATGGATTCCGTTTTACCTAAGTGTATGAATAGCTTGTTGTCAGTGAGCCAGGTGCAAAAATTAAGGAGTTCAGCACTGCGGATTTGTTCCACCTGTGACTTGTCCTTGTCGGATACCAGCAGGGCCGAGTCATCCGCAAACAGGAACAATTCACAGTTGCATGCTGATGTCTTGTTATTTACGTATATTAGGAACAGCAAAGGTCCTAGTATACTACCTTGGGGGACTCCACCGTTTACTGAGAGGGAAGGGGACACGGTGCCATTCACCACTACCACCTGTTTCCTCCCCTCCAAGTAAGATTGCATCCAGCTCGATGAGGTTTTATCAAATCCAATTGCTCTGAGCTTATCCAACAATGTAGCGTGGTTAACGGTGTCAAAAGCCTTCTGAATATCCAGCATGACCATGCCGCAGTATTTTCCCGCGTCCACCTTATGTTTGATGTGGTCGGTCGGATAGAGAAGGCATGGGTCAGTGGAGCGGTTAGTTCTGAAACCGGATTAGAATTTGTACATCAGTTTATTAGTAGCAAGGTATCTATCGACCTGTTCACAAACTATGTTTTCCATTACTTTCGAAATGGAACTGAGAACAGAAACAGGTCGGTAGTTACCAGGTTCTAATTTGCTTCTTTTTTTTTATAAAGGGGGGTTAATCTTGCTATCTTGAAATCCTTGGTTACTTGGACTTGTTTGATTGAGATGTTTATTATATGTGTGATTATTGGGGCAATGGTGGTGGCAGAGTCCACGAGGAATCTGGAGGGGATATTGTCAAGGTCGGTGGCCTTGTTTGGGTGGAGCGCGCTCAATTTATTTAAGCACCTCGTCAGCTGAGACCATTTCTAATTTGAAATTGTTGTTGATTACGCCTAGCTTTGTGTAGAAGGCTTTAATGTTTTCTACAGCAAAGCGACCAGAGTGAAGGGACAGCTTGTTAACGAGAGTTGTGGCTATGCTGGTGAAAAAGGTGTTAAGTCTGCTTGCTACCTCCATTTTGTCTGTAATGAGGGAGTCACCCTCCTTGATGTTGATGTTGGTGAGTCTGGTTTTAAGTTTCTGGCTGCATCCAGGAAGCTGGTTGTTGAGAATTTTCCAGAGCTCACGTGGCTTATTTGTGTTTTCCTCTATTTCGCTGGAGCCTATCAAACATTGAAATTGTTAATGCACTTTTAATCAGTACTCCGATCAACTAGGGGCATCAGAGGGAGGTAGAGTTGTACTTCCCGACCACTAATGAAGCCATTCTTGGCAACCTTGAGACCTCCGAATTCTGGAGATTGGGTGGGGGTTTGGGGGTCGGAGTTTGGTGGTAGCGGGGAGGGTTGGCAAGTATGCATTAGGCCTATGTCTGGGTGGAATTCGGGAGAAATTTGGTAGAATGCTTGACCAGGGAGATTTTTGGGGGGGCACTGAATTTCGGTAGTCTCACGGAAAAACCAGGAGGGTTGGCAAGTAAGGTGAAGCCCATCTTTGAAATGGAGAGTTGTATGTGAAACTACTTACACAACTGTGAATATTAGCATTTCCTTGAACCTTGCGCCACATAAAGTACAGCAGGTTAAAACTTTGGCCTTTAAAAGACGTACAATTTTTGCAATTGCAAGCATCTGCACATCTTTCTGCACATATGCCTGAAGTATGTCGCTTTTTCCTGCACGGTCTAATCGATCCTCCATCAGCAATCTTCACCTGTGATCTTTCCCCTCTTATCTACAGAGATTAGCTTCCTCTTCACTCTCGGATGCAACGATCCCTTCCTCCGCTTTCCATTTACTCGTGCACCTGCATCACGTGCACGTTTGTCGACCGAGCAGCGGCTGTCGGCAGATAAATGAAGATATAAGCACTCGGCCCCTTCAAGCAGCAACGTTTAATCCTGCCCTAATGTGGATGGACTCCTGGTGATAGAGCTGGACAAGCACTTTAATGGCGGCTTTGGAAAAAATTGATTAGTGCAGGGGGGGTCCAAAATTCGGCCCAGGTGGCAAATTGTTCATATTTTTTAAATTAGATAATAATCAAACCAAAAATGTTTCCAGGAATAGGGTTTAATTTTATGAGAATTCGCACTAATGCTGGTAAAAATTGTTTTCTTTTACTTTTTTGTTATTTTTTAACAACGCAATAATATATATATATATATATATATATATATATATATATATATATATATATATATATATATATAAATATATATATATATATATATATATATATATATATATCCATCCATTTCCTACCGCTTATTCCCTTTTGGGGTCTCGGGGGGCGCTGGTGCCTATCTCAGCTACAATCGGGCGGAAGGCGGGGTACATATATATATATATATATAAATATATATATATATATATATGCATATATATATATATATATATATATATATAATATCAACATAACAACAAAACCAGTACAACTATTGTAATACATAAAGTAATACCAAATATTGAAAGTGAATGATGCTCCACTGCTTTTGTCGTTGCCATGTCGAGTCAGCATCACCTGCTCAATACTGGCTTACAATGATATTGGTTTGCTTCACACCAGCAAGAGGAGCCCTGGAACAAAAAAACGCTCCGTTGTTTCCCATTGTTGCCTTAAGTGTGACAAATTGTGTTGTGACTTTATCAGCCAAAACATTATACAGCGAGGTATCGAATTAGCAGTGATCACCAAAGAGATCGACCGTCTGCCGTCTCCTTGGTTCTCGTCACCCCGACCCCCACTTGCCCATTCTTGTCAGCCGTGCCCTGCCCACGCCGCATCCACCGCCGTTTCCATCTGCACAGACATGTTAATGACAGGCAAGGTTTAATTAGAACACAGTCAACAATTAACGCAACAGAGGGAGACATTTGCATTCCAGTCACATCCTCTAATTATAAAGTGCTGCAACAATATCGCCGGATATAATTTGCCTGTAATTGGGAATACTTTCTGACTTATTTCTATTTGTGTGCGCTTTGTTAATGCTAATCAATGCCTATAAATTCCTGCTAGAACAAGGCACTTATTCATGTCCATTGCATGTCCATACCAAATGACAATTTGTTAACATCATTAATGTAGCTGCTTCTTCATACTGCTTTTCATACATGTTCGTTGCATCTAGAAAGTATTCACAGCGCTTCACTTTTCCCACATTTTCTTATGTTAGTCCGGTTCAAAAATGGCATAAATATATTTTACAGATAATACTCCACAATAACAATGCGAACATGTTTCGTAAATTATTTTTGCAAATGTATTAAACATAAAAACTGAAGAATATCACAAGTACACAGGTATTCAGACCCTTTGCTCATGCCACAAGCTCGGCATACCTATCTTTGGGCAGTTTCGCCCATTCCTCTTTGCAGCACTTCTCAAGGTTCATCAGATTGGATGAACAGGATGTCTCTGTACATTGCTGCATTCGTCTTAGTTTAGTTAAAGTACCTTTCTAGAAAGACAAACATCTCTGCATCAATCCACCAATCAGGTATGTATGGTAGGGTGACCAGACGGAAGACATTTCTTAATAAAAAGTTTGCCAAAATGCAACTGAAAGATTTTCAGACCATGAGGAACCAAACTCTCTGATCTGGTGAAACAAAGTTTGAACTCTTTGGCATGAATGCCAGGCATCATGTTTGGAGGAAACCAGTCACCGCTCATCAGCAGACCAATATAATACCATCCCTACAGTTAAGCATGGTGGTGGTAGCATCATGCTATGGGGATGTTTTTCAGTGGCAGAAACTCGGAGAAGGGCTTCACGTTGGAAGAGGGGTTAGTGCGTCTGCCTCACAATACGAAGGTCCTGAGTAGTCCTCGGTTCAATCCCAGGCTCTGGATCTTTCTGTGTGGAGTTTGCATGTCCTCCCCGTGAATGTGTGGGTTCCCTCCGGGTACTCCGGCTTCCTCCCACTTCCAAAGACATGCACCTGGGGATAGGTTGATTGGCAACACTAAATTGGCACTAGTGTGTGAATGTTGTCTATCAATCTGTGTTGGCCCTGCGATGAGATGGCGACTTGTCCAGGGTGTACGCCGCCTTCCGCCCGATTGTAGCTGAGATAGGCACCAGCGCCCCCCGTGAACCCAAAGGGAATAAGCGGTAGGAAATGGATGGATGGAGGAACTCGGAGACGAGTCTGGATACAAACCCCGTTTCCATATGAGTTGGGAAATTGTGTTAGATGTAAATATAAACGGAATACAATGATTTGCAAATCCTTTTCAACCCATATTGAGTTGAATGCACTACAAAGACAAGATATTTGATGTTCAAACTCATAAACTTTATATTCTTTTTGCAAATAATAATTAACTTATAATTTCATGGCTGCAACACGTGCCAAAGTAGTTGGGAAAGGACATGTTCACCACTGTGTTACATCACCTTTTCTTTTAACAACACTCAATAAACGTTTGGGAACCGAGGAAACTAATTGTTGAAGCTTTAAAAGTGGAATTATTTCCCATTCTTGTTTTATGTAGAGCTTTAGTCGTATTTTACGCTTCATAATGCGCCACACATTTTCGATGGGAGACAGGTCTGGACTGCAGGCAGGCCAGGAAAGTACCCGCACTCTTTTACTACGAAACCCCGCTGTTGTAACACGTGGCTTGGAATAGTCTTGCTGAAATAAGCAGGGGCGTCCATTATAACGTTGCTTGGATGACAACATATGTTGCTCCAAAACCTGTATGGACTATTCAGCATTAATGGTGCCTTCACAAATGTGTAAGTTACCCATGCCTTGGGCACTAATACATCCCCCTAACCATCACAGATGCTGGCTTTTGAACTTTGCGCCTATAACAATCCGGATGGTTATTTCCCTCTTTGTTCCGGAGGACACCACATCCACAGTTTCCAAATATAATTTGAAATGTGGACACGCCAGACCACAGAACACTTTTCCACTTTGCATCAGTCCATCTTAGATGAGCTCGGGCCCAGCAAAGCTAGCGTCGTTCCTTGGTGTTGTTGGTAAATGGGTTTTGCTTTGCACAGCAGAGTTTTAACTTGCACTTACAGATGTAGCGACCAACTGTAGTTACTGACAGTGGTTTTATGAAGTGTTCCTGAGTCCATGTGGTGATATCCTTTTCACACTGATGTCGGTTTTTGATGCAGTACCGCCTGAGGGATCAAAAGTCCGTAATATCTTCGCTTACATGCAATGATTTCTCCAGATTCTCTGAACTTTTTGATGATTTTACGGACCGTAGATGGTAAAATCCCTAAATTCCTTGCAATAGCTCGTTGAGAAATGTTGTTCTAAAACTGTTCGACAATTTGCTTACAAATTGGTTAACCTCGCCCCATCCTTGTTTGTGAATTACTTAGCATTTCATGGAAGCTGTTTTTATACCCAATCATGGCACCCAACTGTTCCCAATTAGCCTGCACACCTGGGGATGTTCCAAATAAGTGTTTGATTAGAATTTCTCAACTTTATCAGTATTTATTGCCACCTTTCCCAACTTCTTTGTCAAGAGTTGCTGGCATCAAATTCTATATGTTAATGATTATTTGCACAAAAAAAAAAGTTTATCAATTTGAACATCAAATATGTTGTCTTTGTAGCATATTCAACTGAATATAGGTTGAAAATTATTTGCAAATCATTGTATTCCGTTTATATTTACATTTAACACAATTTTCCAACTAATATGGAAACGGGGTTTGTAGAAGGACATCCTGGATGAAAACAAATGCTTCCCATCCAATCTGATGGAGCTTGAGAGGTGCTACAAATAGGAATGGACGAACCTGGCCAAAAATAAGTATGCCAAGCTTGTGGCATTGTCTTCGAAAAGTCTTGAGGCTGTAATTTCTACCAAAGGTGCATCAACAAAACATTGAGCAAAAGCTGTGAATATTTTTGTACGTGTGATTATTTAGTTTTTTATTTCTAATACTTTTGAAAAAACAAAAAAACAAAAACAAGACTTCACATTGGTGTAGTGTCCGTAGAATTTTGAGGACAAGATAAATGTATTCCATTTTGGAATTAGGTTGTATCATAACAAAATGTGAAGCATTGTGAAGGGCTGTGAATACCTTGCGAATGCACTGTAGATTGTGCACATACCTTTCTGAACCAGTATGGTTACAAACCGACAGATATTCTAAATATATCACTTTTGTAAATGTTTGCATAAAAGCTGCTATTTATCATTACAAATCTACACTTTCACACATGATTTAGCCTACGTGTTCCAGTCCACTTGCAGCCCTGCTCCATGCATGACATCCGTGCTCTCCATCTATAAAGCCCACTGTGTGAGTAAAGTCCTGGCTGCCGCCAAGTTAAACAGCAAAGTGAGGATGAAACCAATCAGCGGTCCCACTCATGTGTCGTTATTCTTGTTAGCAGGCTGTTAACGGGCCGGTCCACATGGTTGTGTGCGGCATCGCCACGTATGGCGCTTTCATTGGCCCCCTGGGAGTCTCGGGTGTTTGTGCAAACAAGATTAAATACCAGAGTGTTGACATGTGTATTTGGATTGGATGGGAGGCATTTTTGAAGTGGTCATGTGACACGTTTTTTTAAATTACTTCTTTTTTTTTTTTTATCAAAGCTTTTGTTGTCGTAGTCAGGATCCCTGTGGTGCGCCATGCTTTTGTGCAGCTATAATTGACATTCTGAAATCACTCCACTTTTTCCCTCCCCTAATCTTTTTCTCCCCGCTCCATGTTTATCGTGGAATTTCCATGTCGGCCTGCACTCCGATTGTATTTCTCTTCTCTTTCGGCCCCATCCTCTGGAGTAATTGCACTGACGGCGAACAACGTCTTTAATTAATTATGCAACAGACAAAAATTGAGGTGAGCGCCAGGGATGAGATGAGGATCAGTGAGTCAGTGCCAAATGGTGCACGGTATTACGAGGGAGGGGTTTACCCAGGACCGTATGAAGCACTTTGGGAGGGGGGGGGAAGCCAGATGGGAAGCAGAACAAAGGGAAGAAAAGGAGGAGCGGGAAGAAGACGATGGGTGAAGAATGGAACAAGTGAGAGGTTACGTTTGTAACCAGGATCTGTCACGCCGTCAGGAATATCATCAAATAGAAATGGATGCAACAAAAAAGAAGAGAAATACGTGTGCGTTATTCTCTAGCGACAAGCACAGATGTGTGCCTCATGCTTAACATATGTGTTCCACAAGAAGGGGAGGGGTGGATGGAGTGTTGAAAAGTAACAGTGCATTCTATTATACTACATTTAGTACAGTCTGTTATCACTTCTAAAGCACAGTATACAGTATATAGGGTGCAAACAGGCCTGGACTTGATGCTGCAGTGGAGAAAGTCCACAACTTCAGTAAAGGAGCCCCTTACAGCATGGATGTTCAACTGAATTATTTTGGGGCCACATTTCCAGAAAGCTACGGACCAGGGAGCCAAACTTAGTGTTATTAGTCGTATTTTGTATATTCCGGGGAACCAGCGTCCTCTACAGCAGTGTTTGTCAACCTTTTTTGAGCAAAGGCAAATTTTTTTCATAGAAAAAATCCTGAGGCACACCACAAGCAGAAATCATTAAAAAACAAAAACTCAGTAAAGCCGACATTGACAATAAAAAAGCGGTTCTCTTTTGGGGTGGTATAGCTTGGTTGGTAGAGTGGCAGTGCCAGCAACTTGAGGGTTCCAGGTCCGATCCCTGCTTCTGCCATCCTAGTTACTGCCGTTGTGTCTTTGGGCAAGACACTTTACCCACCAGGTCCCAGTGCCACCCACACTGGTTTAAATGCAACTTAGATAAAGGGTTTCACAATTTAAAGCGATTTGAGTCACTACAGAAAAGCGCTATATAAATATAATTCACTTCACTTCATATAATTCACTTCTCGCAATTGTTGTGTTCGAATTCAAACCATAACCAAGCAGGCATCACTATACTCTTATCTCAAATTAGATGTACTGTCACAATCTGTCACATCACGCTGTGACTTATTTTGAGTTTTTTTTGTGTTTTCCTGTGTGTTGTGTTTTAGTTCTTGTCTTGCGCTCCTATTTGGGTGTTTTTTTCCTGTTTTGTTGCAGTTTCATGTCTTCCTTGAGCGCTATTCTCCACACTTGCTTTGTTTTCGCAATTCGGACTTTTTAAGTCCAGATTGCGAACTGTAACTGTAAGTCTTTGCTGTCGTCCAGCATTTTGTGTTTTGTTTACTTTGCAGCCAGTTCAGTTTTAGTTTCGTTTTGCATAGCTATGTCTAAGCTTCAATGTCTTTTCTTAGCGGCACTCGCCTTTTTTTTTTTTTTGGTGTAAGCATAAGATACTTTTTTACCTTCATACTGCCTTCCGCTGTCGTCTGCATGTTGTTATCACGACAAATGTGTTCCCGACATCTACAAAGCAATTAGCTACCTTCTGCCACCTACTGACATGGAAGAGTATAACATGGTTACTGTGCCGAGCTCTAGACTGTACAGACACTCAACAACGGCACATTACTTACAGAATATCATTACTTGTGTGCAAAAAATATTTTTAACCCAATTAGGTGAAATTACATAATCTTCCACGACACACCAGACTGTATTTCACACCACACTAGTATGCCGTGGCACAGTGGTTGAAAAACACTGCTCTACAGCAGACAATTAATTTTGGTCATTTTATTTTATCAGAGTTAAGCCTGGTGTGTAGTTTGCATCCCCTCTGACAGGGTCTTGTTCGATTTATAGTTCTTCCGTGGAGGGTGGCGCCAGACTTGTAATTACCTTCCAAAGCACTAAGGGGCAGTGTCTCCACAAGGAGCAACTTCAGCTGTCGTTGACTAGATACCATATTTACTTCTTGTAAAGAGTGACAATAGATGACAACCACAATATGGACATCTTTGTCTACACTGGAACTAATCATTTAAAATCATCAGTTTACATTTAATAGACATTTTATAAACCAGAGGAAAATAGCTTTGTAAGGATGGACTATGCAACTTCTATATGAGTCGTGGCAGAAAACGCTATTACTATTTCGAACGCTATTCGGCCATTTGGAAATGGGACAAGACAGAGCTATCGCGTGAATAAAACTGTTAAATAACTATTATAAGTTAACGACATACTGGTGTTAATTCGTATGGTCATGTTGAGAATTCACAAATGTTGGTAAATATACCGTGCCTGAAAGATTATTGGCAGAGAATGAGAAGTGTGAAGTGTGTGAGAGAAAAAGATGTGTTTGCATGAGAGAAAATATGTCAGAATTAAATCTGTTGTTTGCAGAAGATTGACAATCAAAGTTGAACAGAGTGTCGTACTTTGTGACTTCTTTTACGCAACAACACAATAAGCTGAAAAACGCACATTCATTAATTATTTTTTACAGCGCACCGAGATATTAAGTAAACAATATCAGTTTTTTTGTGCAAATGTTTAATCACTGTTTTTTTGTTTTCATACAAAATGTGTGCATTTCAAGCACAAACTGACCAATCTTAGCTCAGTGTTTTGCGTCACCTACAACGAACCCTAAGATTTTATTGTTAAAATAAAGCCAATAAAGCCAATAATGCAATTTTTTTCTGGTGCCCTCTACTTAGAAAAGTACCAAAAAGTAGAAAATCAATTTTAGTACCGGTACCAAAAAATTTATATCGTTACAACACTATTCTAAACATACCCCAACTCTTAAACTTAAGCAATGCTTTTGTTTCACCAAAGTATATATATACTAGGCATTCCTGCAGTGTTTAGTGACCAGCAGGCACACTAACACGCACCAGACTGCACAACAAACATGAAAAAATACACAGAATGACCATAAAAATTACATAGTGCCGTCATTTTGTCAAAATGTTCATTAGCTTTGGACACACATTCAGGGAAAAAACTGAGACTTTTGTGTGAAGTATATCAACTGTGGTGGCTGCCTCTAATGTATTTGTAATCACTATGTATCACTGATTATTATTTGTTTTGGTAACACACTTAATAAATAAGTGTACTTTTGTAGTTTTCCCTCATATTCCTGCACAATAAGTCAGATTTGGTAACACGAGTGAGCAGCATAGAATATGGAGTGATTTTTGGTCCACAACATATTTTGCTTTATTCATTATTGATGTATTTCTTGCCACGTTATGTTGTACATTTTTTTAATGAGATTTCCAGTTCATTTTCTCATCTATTATTACACGCAAAATGTAGTTTATTTTACTGTTTCATTGTCTGTCTATTTGTATTGGTGTTTGACTTTGTGCTGTTACCAAATTGGATTATTTTAGTTTTAGTGAGATTCTAAGCTGGTCTGTTTTTGTCAAACCATCTCTTTACCTTTTCAATTCCGTCTGTTTTTATTTGTATTAGCTTCTGTGTGTTCTGTCCTGAACAAAACTAGACCTTGTGTGTTTATCTCGCACAAGACACTGTAATCGGTGGCTCTCCAGTGTTGTTTAAGAACCTTCACTTCCCATACTTGTCTGCTTTCTGTGTGGTGGATTAAGCGATGTCCAAGCTTTCCACAATTCTCGCAGGTGGAGCAGCCCCACGCTGCACAACAGGGCATTTTTACATGTAAACAAATTAACACATAGCATTAGCTCAACATTACCTGCAGTCAAGGCGCCCTGCAGTCACGTGAATGCCTTTTGACCAATCATTGAGGAGATTGCCTGAATCCAAGTTGGACATACTCTCTTCATACACCACTCTAACTTTTCATATGTTCCACAGCTAAGTGCACCGTGCATGCTTTAGACTTCTCACAGCTTATTTGTAATATGTAAAAACCCCATTTCCATATGAGTTGGGAAATTGTGTTAGAAGTAAATGTAAACGGAATACAATGATTTGCAAATCATTTTCAACCCATATTTAGTTTAATATGCTACAAAGACAACATATTTGATGTTCAAACTGATAAACGTTTTTTTAATTTTTTTTTGCAAATAATCATTAACTTTAGAATTTGATGCCAACAACACTTGACAAAGAAGTTGGGAAAGGTGGCAATAACTACTGATAAAGTTGAGAAATGCTCATCAAACACTTATTTGGAACATCCCACAGGTGTGCAGGCTAATTGGGTGCGATGATTGGGTATAAAAGCAGCTTCCATGAAATTCTAAGCAACTCACAAACAACGATGGGGTGAGGGTCACCAATTTGTAAGCAAATTGTCAAACAGTTTTAGAACAACATTTCTCAACGAGCTATTGCAAGGAATTTAGGGATTTTACCATCTACGGTCCGTAAAATCATCAAAAGAATCAGAGAATTTGGAGAAATCTCTGCACGTAAGCGATGATATTACGGATTGTTGATCCCTCAGGCGGTACTGCATCAAAAACAGACAACAGTGTGTAAAGGATATCACCACGTGGGCTCAGGAACACTTCATAAAACCACTGTCAGTAACTACTGTTGGTTGCAACATCTGTAAGTGCAAGTTAAAACTCTGCTTTGCTAAGCAAAACCCATTTATCAACAACACCAAGGAACACCGCTGGCTTCGTTGGGCCCGAGCTCATCTAAGATGGACTGATGCAAAGTGGAAAAGTGTTCTGTGGTCTGAAGAGTCCACATTTAAAATTATATTTGGAAACTGTGGATGTGGTGTCCTCCGGAAAAAAGAGGAAAATAACCATCCGGATTGTTATAGGCGCGAAGTTCAAAAGCCAGCACCTGTGATGGTATGGGGATGTATTAGTGGCCAAAGCATGGGTAACTTACGCATCTGTGAAGGCACCATTAATGCTGAAAGGTCCATACAGGTTTTGGAGCAACTTATGTTGTCATCCAAGCAACGTTATCATGGACTCCCCTGCTTATTTCAGCAAAACAATACCAAGCCACGTGTTACAACAGCGTGGTTTCGTAGTAAAAGAGTGAGGGTACTTTCCTAGCCCGCCTGCAGTCCAGACATGTCTCCCATTGAAAATGTGTGGCACATTATGAAGCGTAAAATACGACAGCGGAGACCCCGGACTGTTGATTGACTGACGCTCTACATTAAACAAGAATGAGAAAGAATTCCACTTTCAAAGCTTCAACAATTAGTATCCTCAGTTCCCAAACATTTATTGAGTGTTGTTAAAAGAAAAGGTGATGTAACACAGTGGTGAACATGCTCTTTCCCAACTATTTTGGCACGTGTTGCAGCCATGAAATTATAAGTTAATTATTTTTTGCAAAAAAAAAAAAAGATTATGAGTTTGAACATCAAATATCTTGTCTTTGTAGTACATTGGACTGAATATGGGTTGAAAAGGATTTTCAATTCATTGTATTCCGTTTATATTTACATTCAACACAATTTCCCAACTCATATGGAAACGGGGTTTGTTTGATGCTGTAAATTGAGACTATAAATGTATGCACACAAGGGTTGTCCCGATACCAATATTTTAGAACCGGTACCGGTATCAAAATGTATTTCGATACGTTTTGGTACTTTTCTAAATAGAGGACAACTAAAGAATTCATTATTGGCTTTATTTAAAAAAAAATATTATGGTACAATAAACATATGATTCCCATTGCAAGTTTGTCTTGAAATAAAATAGTGAACGTACAAGACAACTTATTTTTTAGTAGTATGCAAACAAACAAAGGCTCCCAATTAGTCTGCTGACGTATTCAGTAACATATTATGTCATTTATCATGCTATTATTTTGTCAAAATTATAAAGGACAAGCAGTAAAAAAGAATTACTAATCAACTTGTTAATTTACTGTTAATATCTGCTTACTTTACGTTTCAATATGTGCTAACTACACTTCTGTTAAAATGTAATCATGTATTCTTCTGTTGTTTGGATGCTTTTCATTAGTTTTAAATGATACCACAAATTTAGGTATCGATCCGATACCAAGTAGTTACAGGATCATACATTGGTCATATTCAAAGTCCTCATGTGTCCAGGAACATATATTCCGAGTTAATAAACATAATATACATTTTAAAAAAAGGAAAAAAAATTTAGTGACAATAAAAAATATCGATGTAATAATAGTAGTATCGACTAAATACGCTCTTGTACATGGTATCATTGCAGTGGATGTTAGGTGTAGATCTAACCATGGCATTTGTTTACATTCAGGGCTGCTAGCTTGCTGTTAGTGGTTAGCTATCATGTCCTCCTGCGGTGTGTAGTGAAACATGTTTAGCTATTACTCCTGCAGGGACGATAACTGAAGGAAACTTACTTTATTTGTTGCCATAGAGGCGAGGATTAGTGATAAAGAAGTAGCTAAGACACTGCCGACTGCGAATGGACTATTGCCGCTTGCTAGCTAGCCATGTCTTAAAGGCCTACTGAAACCCACTACTACCGACGACGCAGTCTGATAGTTTATATATCAATGATGAAATATTAACATTGCAACACATGCCAATACGGTCTTTTTAGTTTACTAAATTGCAATTTTAAATTTCCCGGGAGTTTCTTGTTGAAAACGTTGCGTAATGATGGCGTGTACGCGTGACGTCACGGACTGTAAGGAAATATTAGCGCTGCGCACACACACAGCTAAAAGTCGTCTGCTTTAATTGCATAATTACACAGTATTTTGGATATCTGTGTCGCTGAATCGTTTGCAATGTGTTCAATTAATAATGGAGAAGTCAAAGTAGAAAGATGTAGTTGGTAAGCTTTAGCCTTTAG
Organism: Nerophis ophidion; assembly: GCF_033978795.1. Classification (NCBI taxonomy): domain Eukaryota; kingdom Metazoa; phylum Chordata; class Actinopteri; order Syngnathiformes; family Syngnathidae; genus Nerophis; species Nerophis ophidion. The sequence goes on from NC_084620.1 coordinate 22,656,310, forward strand.
CCACACAAACACACGGTGATTCCTTGTTTAAAATTCCCGGAGGTGAAGCTTACCTATGGATCAGAGCGGTCAAGCAAACATGGATCCCGACCAGATGTCAACCAGCAGTTTTCAGGGAGAAAATTGTGGTAAAAAGTCACCACTTACCGGAGATCAGCTGAGCTTGTGCAGTCCATACAGCTGCCGTCGACTTCCATCAGACACTGGTCTCAAGACACCCGTGGACACACCCTTCCAACTATCAGGTACTATTAAACTCACTAAAACACTAGCAACACAATAGAAAAATAAGAGATTTCCCAGTGGGCTGGCTCAGGGTGGAGGACGGAGTAAAACAACTTGCACAGAGCCTCATCTATAAAATCCGCTACACCTCCTTGATACCGAAGTACATGTCAAACTACTTCCTTAACGTAAATGACCGCCATAACCACAACACTAGAGGGAGCTCCACAAACAACGTTAAACCCAGATTCCGATCTAACAAAGGTCTTAACTCATTCTCTTTCTATGCCACATCAATGTGGAATGCACTCCCAACAGGTATAAAAGAAAGTGTATCTCTATATTCCTTCAAAACCGCTCTAAAACAACACCTCCAGGCAACATCAACACTTTACTAATACCCTCCTCCATTCACATCCCATCTCCCCGGATTATAAACAACTCAAATGTACTTCTAATGTATATACTTGTTCTTATGCTATCTGAACTCACTATGTTCTCTGCTGGCTGTACATATCCTACTAAATAAGACCTACACTGTTTCAATGTCCACATTTCTCTGTTGATGCAATTGTTGATGACTGAAGTACTGATATCAACCAAAGCTCCTCATCCCAGCCCCAGATTGTAAATAATGTAAATAATTCAATGTATATACTATGATGATTAACTTGTGTGATGACTGTATTATGTTGATAGTGTATATTTGTACCATGAATGGATTAACGTGGACCCCGACTTAAACAGGTTGAAAAACTTATTCGGGTGTTATCATTTAATGGTCAATTGTACGGAATATGTACTGAACTGTGCAATCTACTAATAAAAGTATCAAAGAATTATCCTAGTAAATGTGTCTAAAAACATCTGAATCCGTCCCAATGCAATCGCGTTTTTTTTTCTTTTTGTAGTCCGTCGCTATCAATATCCTCAAACACGAATCTTTCATCCTCGCTCAAATTAATGGTGAAATTGTCGTTTTCTCGGTCCGAATAGCTCTTTTTGTTGGAGGCTCCCATTAAAAACAATGTGGGGATGTGAGGAGCCCTCAACGGGTGACGTCATCAACTGCGACTTCCGGTTGAGGCATGGCTTTTCTATTAGCGACCAAAAGTTGCGAACTTTATCGTGGATGTTCTCTACTAAAACCTTTCAGCAAAAATATGGCAATATCGCGAAATGATCAAGTATGACACATAGAATCGACCTGCTATCCCCGTTTGAATAAGAAAATCTAATTTCAGCAGGCCTTTAAAGCACCTCTTCCTGAGGGCATTACAGTGTCAAAGGTTCACCTTTATGGTTAGTTTTTTATCAAAATGTGTCTATTCTCCCTTTTCTGTCTACACGCTGTGTCTGCTTTTAAGTACTCCGAGATTGTGCGCCGCCAAACATGCTCCTCTGCTCGCAAAAAGCAATGTCATGACGTGACGAAGCGCCGTCATGCACGGGAACGGGTGCTTTTCAAACAGAGTGTAGTACCGTTTTGTATTCATTAGAACCGCGATACTATACCAGTACCGGTATACCGTACAACCCTAATGCACACTTTTGTTCATTACAGAACTCCATTCCATTCCTACATATACATGTATTATAGTGCTATCAACATCAGGCAAAATAAAGCCACTGAAGAATATTTGTATTCTCATCACTTCCTTTCATGTTCTGACCTACACATCATCATTCCTATGGTTAGTCCTTTAAATGAATTAGCCCCCAGTTAAGGCCTCCCTAACATGCTGAAATTGTTAAAAAAACAAGCCTAAAATCCCTACTGTGTCTCATTTAGGGAACATTTTAACTGTAAACATACTTTTTAAGTCCACAACTATGAAACAAGGGAAAATGGGCCCCATTCACACCGTTCTTAAGAACAAATTTTGTTCTTAGGCCCACTTACAAAGTTTTAAGGAGATTTTTGTATTCACCAATGTTTTCTTGGCTGGGGTTTGTTCGTACACACACACACACACACACACACACACACACACACACACACACACACACACACACACACACACACACACAAAAGATTATCAATTACCGGGGCGTTGATTTATTGATTGGTGACTCTCTAAAAGACTCAACTCACACAACGGCAACGCTTTTACTGCAACTGAAAGATGGCGAAAGAGGGCATATTTCACGATCATGTAGACCTATTAACCCAAAGTGACACATTTTATTTGAATGCTTTAGGTTACCTCAGCAGTCCCCCCTTTCTTAAACTCACATTTTGAAAGGATAGTATGAATTTCTCTTCTGTAATCTGTTAGTGTTTTTTCCGTGTGTTTGATGATTGGCTTTTCCACCGTAATGGTGCCATGTAATGGGGAATTAAGGGCGTTTATCTATGCAAATTACGGATTTAAGGGTGTTTACATATGCATATGGGGTAACGAAGGGAGTGTTTATATGCAAATTATGATAGACACGTACGCACTGACCATTTGGCATTCAGCAACTTAAGAACAGCAGGTGGGAACAATTTGGTCGTTTAAGAACATGTCGTGAATTTTTTTAGGAAATCACTGAGGAAGAAAGATAAGAGGAAAAGTTATAAACTTATTGCTGAATGGATCCCAATGTTGTCAGCATTCGAGGTGCCAATTTTCCCCGTAAGAAAGAATAAACAGCGATGTCATGTTTGAAATAGTACTTCATTAGTCTTGGTCTACAGCAGGGGTCGGCAACCTTTACCACTCAAAGAGCAATTTTGACCCGTTTCACAAAATAAAGAAGACAATGGGAGCCGCAACTATTCTCGCGAATATCTGCTGGTGGTCATCCAGACAACAATAATAAGGGCGTGTTATGAAGCTATTGTCTTAGACGCCTTCTACAACATGTACAAACTGCTTGGCAGTACAGCAAAATGTTGTATGTGGCTTCCGTAGAAACACGTACACGACTGCAAGGCATACTGGGTGATACAGTTTACACTGACGGTTGTGATATAAACAACTTTAACACTTGCTAATATGCACCACACTGTGAACCCACACCAAACAAGAATGACAAACACATTTCGGGAGAACATCCTCACAGTAACACAACATAAAGGCAACACAACAAATACCCAGAATCCTTTGTATCCATGACTCTTCCTGACTTTATTTTACACCCCCGCATCCCCAACCTCGCCCACCTCAAACGACGCGTGGAGGGGGAGGGGGGGACGGGGTTTGGTGCTAGCAGGGCGTATAACATAGTCAGAAAGAGTCATGGAGTCAGCCACATACAACATGTCGCTGGACTGGCAAGTATGCGTCCGGTCAGCACGCAGGTAGCATTGCATGAAAGGCAGGCGCGATGACATGTTGTAGAGGATGTTAATAGTAGAACCGTCACAGCATGCCCTCAATGTGGTAGTCCGAGAGAAAATCGGAAAACGTTGACCCCAGATGATGTCTGGGAGAGGCATCGAAACCTGGAATCCCCCCGTAACAGTCTGGGGGGTCGGCGATTATGCAGCTGAGCCGCATCAGAGATCCCAAAGAGCCGCTTGCGGCTCCGGAGCCGCGGGTTGCCGAACCCCTGGTCTACAGGCATGCAGCTTGTGACTCTCACACTTTGCAGGTGTCGTTTATAAAGTGGCCTGTACTCCAATCCTCTTTTTACCTTCCACTGCATCGCTCCCCGCCGTTTTCCGCGGCTCAAGTGCGACTAATTAAAATGCTTAATCAGGATTTATAATTAGGTCTAATCAGCGCCTGGTACATGCTTCCTCGTGTGTTCTGCGCCTCCGAGTGTGGAGCCTTAGAGCTGATCATGGCCAGCTGATTGCCTTCCTTCCTTCACTCCTCGCTCCTCTCTTTGCATTCGTTCCATTATGTGATGATAAAGTAAGTCCACCTGCTTCATTAAAGGGTGCTCTTTCCTGCCGTATGTCCAGCTCGCATGTCGGGATTAGCTGCAAACACCAGCCAGAACAGGAGCAAGCACATAATTAAAGTCTTCATTATGCATCAAAGCCTCCTCCCTAATCATCATCATCTTTCTGGACGGCTGCCCATCTTCTGTGATCCACCTGCAAAGACGTCCTTCCTGGAGGATGTCAGCGGCGTGAATCAGCGCTGGATTTGAATAAGAAAAGGCAGAGAGGGGAAAATGTAAATGGATTCCAAAGTGGAAGCGTGGAGCAGCGGGAGTCTGATATTAGGCCACAGAGAACCTGTTTCACTACAGGGCGTCCGGCGAGCCTCTTTGTCGTTGCTGTCGCTTCAAAAAAGGCCTCGCAAAGTACGCAGGTATGAGCTGACATCTAATCGCAATTAAGCCGGCGATGATTTCAAAGCCAGCCACTTAGGACTTTTGACAGAATTATGACGCCTTTTGTTCCGAGCGGGTTATTACGCTTAGGAGATGGAGTGGTTGCCGTGACGACCGTCAATCAAGCCTCGGGAGGGCGGCGAAATGAGGACTATTTCGGGCAAAGTAAAGCGAGAATGGGCGCTGTTTTCTTTTAAAATGTTGCATTTGTAGCAGCGGGTGAAAGCCTGCCCGCACTATACACTCGCCAGACACTTTATTAGGCACAACAACACAATCTCTTTCAATCTCATAACAATTCAGTTGTTAATTGACCAACATGTGTACAGCATCACAATGACAAACAACCATCATAAATTAGAAAAAGAATTGAGGGCAATGCGGGGCCACTTAAGATGAAATAAATGAATGAGCTTTGCTAAACATTGTTTTGCATAAAAAACAATTTCCCTCAAATTGATTGCACTCTTGTAAAGATCTCCACACAGCGCATTTAGGCATTATTGACATCATTGTGACACGGTGCAATGAACAGACATCATCACTTTAAGACAATGGCGGGGATGATTGGTGCCCCTCCATCTCATCATATGGTTTAATTTCACACGTCCATATATGGGGTGATTACCAGTGGCTGGATGCTCTAATGATGTATTGTGTAGCAGAGACAAGAAGCTGCGCTAATGTCTCCGAATGGATTTGATGCTGAATTATTAATGTGTAAATGTGCCATGGCACAAATAATCTTTTGCTGCCCCGCAAAAAGAAATGTTAAACTTTTTTTTTTTTTAAATGCTGGCTTGTGGCTTCACTGGGGATGTGAAAGACATACTCAACATATTTTGGGACTTTGATAGGTAGTGAGAAGAAGTTGCGGATGAGTGCCGCAAACAACAATGCAGGGACGAAGTGGCGGTTTAAAAATTTACATGCTCATAAATGCACCTGTGGCCATTTTGGAATATTTACAAGCCTCGCCGTGCAGCTTTCTACTTTCACACCAAGGAGGTTGACTAATGCAATTTTGATAACGGCAAGCATGTGCACAAAATACCATCAAATGATATTACTTGTGAAATAACTTTCTGTGCGGTTAAAAAGTTATTTAAGGCTATTTGAGTTTTCCTGCCAACATATTATGGGCTTGATCTACCGTATTTTTCGGATTATAAGTCGCTCCAGAGTATATACATTGCCCCGGCCGAAAATGCATAACAAAGAAGGAAAAAAACATATATACGTCGCACTGGAGTATAAGTCGCATTTTTGGGGGAAATTTATTTGATAAAATCCAACACTAAGAATAGACATTTGAAAGGCAATTTAAAATAAATAAAGAATATGAAAAATAGGCTGAATAAGTGTACGTTATATGACGCATAAATACCCAACCGAGAAGGTGCCTGGTATGGTAAGAGTCATTCAACTAACTATAACAAATAGAACATGCTATACGTTTACCAAACAATCTGTCACTCCTAATCAATAAATCTGATGAAATCTTTTTCCTTGATGTCGCTTCTAAACAACTCTGCCAATTCCAAAGGTATGCGTCGCTTCCTCTTGTCGTTTTCTGCTGCATATTTCACTACGTCCAGCTTGTAATCTGCAGTACATTATTTCCTTTTCGGTCCAATTTTTGTTTAGCCCTTCTCAGTTTTTATAAGTTACCGCCAACGATGAAAGTATCCATTTTAATAGCTACGGCAGGAGCATATAGCAGTTAGCATTCCCTGACCCACAATGCACTTCTGCCCTGACCCTCCCCCGCAGAATTCTTATTGGTTGACGTGTATGTGACGATTGCTGACGTGTGTGTGACAGTTGCTGACATTTTCTTCGGCAATTCAGATAAATAATATTATTTGATATTTTACGGTAATGTTGTAATAATTTCACACATAAGTCGCTCCGGAGTACATGTCTCACCCCCGGCCAAACTATGAAAAAAACTGCGAATAATAGTCCAAAAAATACGGTTATCAGGTTGTGTGTAGTAAAACATGTGTGAACTTAATAGCCCACGCAAAGCTGATGTACTAAACTTGTGCGCAGAGAATTGCTTCTCTTAAGAGAAGAAATTAAGGAGCACAATCCACTTAGCACGCCTGTTTTCATGAATTTGCAGAATATATACTGATTACCAGTACGTCCACTATACAGACAGGAGGAGATGCAAATATAACTCTTTAGCACACACAGTGTGATTTATCAAGACTAAAACTCAACTGCGGGAGCTGTTTTGCGTGTATATGTAGTACTTCTAATAAGGACGTGCAGACTGGCAATTGTGCAAAAATGGCTGTGAAAAAATACATAATATGCTTGTTAACATAAATGGACTGTCAAAAAAAAAAAGATTTATGAGTGTCTCCATGGTGACAGCAAGTAGTACACACAAAATCCTCACTTAAATAGGGCGGGCTGCACAAGTTTTGCACCTGTTATCAATTGTATTTGCAGTCTTCTTGTCTTGAGGACGAATTTACCCTGACAGGTTGAGCCGGCTTCCTCTCTGGCCTTGACAACATCCCCGAACCATGGCGGTCCACGCACAGCGGTCTTGTGCGAGGTCGCAGGAGATGGCGAACCAATCTCAATTCCGCCAACGAAGGCCGACCACCTGTGTACCCTACAGTTCGGACAGGTCCTTCCTTATAATCATTGCCCAGGTCTTCAGCTGTCCGCCAGTGAGGCAGTAGAGGCAGGAAGAGCGAACCACCTCAGCCTCCAGCCGTCAAGTCACATGACCACACCGTCTTATTCGCCGTCTCTACACCAGGAAAGTAAGAAGCCGTAGATTCAGACGTTGACAAAGAGAGGCGATAAGTACACGATTAATGTGTCGGCCCTGTAGGATTCGGCAGAGGCAGTCATTGCCAAAGCCCACCAGGCTTCGTTGATCAGCTACCCTCATAAACTACGTTTAGGAGGATAGTTCGAACAATTGCCTGCCAGATTCTCCAGTTGACCACCAAGGCGAGCTCTCTCCTGTCCCACAGACAGTGCCGAGACGAAAAACTCCACGCCCTGCCCTGCAAATCGGCGCCTTCCAAAGAGATTGGATGCAATGCATCTGCCTTGATAAACGTCATCATCATCTTTGACTTGGCTGTTTCTGAGACCAACGCGGCGTTGTGCAGATTATCAAGAGCACCTTGCACCTCGCCACTTGTGGATCTTATTTGGACAATGTCATCAGAACACAGTCTTAGTAGATCACCTGCTACACACCCACTAATAGTACACACAATTGTAAACTTTGCACATGCTATTCGGCGAGTCTTATTTGGATGTTAGTAGATCAGGCCCTTAGGCGACAGCACTACCTGAATATTATCTGATTGTCCTTCCAGAACCTCAGAGTTCTGGTCAGAAGTTAACATAAACTCACCATGGACTGGAATGTCTTTTTTATTTTGGACCCTTGATGATTAATTTTGAACATATGATTATATTGATTGGAATATTTGCATCAACACTAATTGGCCCTTGTGTGTGACTATAAGTGTGAATGTTGTCCGTTTATCTGTAATGGCCCTGCGATGAGGTGGCGACTTGTCCAGGGTGTACACTGCCAAACGCCCAAATGCAGCTGAGATAGGCTCCAGCACACCCCGTGACCCCGAAAGGGACAAGCGGTAGAAAAGGGATGGATCGATCTTTATTCAATTTATTTTTTAAACGTTTCGGGTGCACAATTTGAAATTATTTTCGCTTTTCCTTTGATATAAACTGTCAAAATCATGCAGGATGTTCACCTAAATCTTACAATATAACAGTCAATCAATCAATCAATGATTATTTATATAGCCCTAAATCACTAGTGTCTCAAAGGGCTGTACAAACCACAACACAAACCACGACGTCCTCGGTAGAGCCCACATAAGGGCAAGGAAAACTCACACCCAGTGGAACTCACACCCAGTGGGACGTCGGTGACAATGATGACTATGAGAAACCTTGGAGAGGACCTCATATGTGGGCAACAACCCCCCCTCTAGGGGACCGAAAGCAATGGATGTCGAGCGGGTCTAACATGATACTGTGAAAGTTCAATCCATAGTGGATCCAACACAACCGTGAGAGTCCAGTCCAAAGTGGATCCAACACAGCAGAACATGTTTGACAACCCTCATTGCATCCACAAATACTCAGAACAAAATCAAACTCCATAGAACTCAGTGAAGATTTAAAAAGAATTGTAGATGTACACACGCTTTAGGAAAGTAAGCCATTTCTGAACTCCCGCAAATTCCAAGACCATCCCGCAAATTCCAAGACCATAAATTCAAACAATTGCAGTTAAGAACATTGCTGTGTCAGCACTCTGCTAAGGTCGAGAAAAAGACCCATACTGTCATCCTGAGTTTGATGGAAAATCGGTTTGGATGTTCGGGAGCAACCACAACTGCTGATAAAATTATAAAAGTGTAATCCATTCCAATAATGAGTGTATGTAAAGTTCTGACTACTGATGCAGCCTCATTTTCTGGCATAGTTCTGTGCAACACGACGTAAACCTTTGCCCTTTTACGCCACATTTCCATGCCTCCCTTTCCCACATTGTTTCACTGTAACATGCCCTCAAGCTATAGGCTGAACCTGTTTCCCATGACGCAGAGCGCCACTTCTGCTTAACTTCATCTCCTACTGCCACCCTGCTTCCCCCCTCACCCCTCAATCCATCCACCTCTTAATACCCACAGATGACTCAATGCCCATCTGCCCTGCAGCCATCATCAATCAGTCCAAGTGAGTCGCACTCGTACAATGAATACTTGGGTGTTGAGATACAGTCAATAACAGCCTACCCCCGCAGGGATAGGTTGAACTTCTGCCGGTGTGTGTGCTTAAGGATGTCAGTGAAAATGCCGTTATCACTATAAATATGTATGGTAATGCACTGCAAGGGAAAAAAAACAGAACAGGTGAGGGTTGCCACCCTTCATTTTGGCGTTTTTTTGGATATTCATCTACAAGCAGGTTGTGATTGAGGAGGCTTCATCTCATCTGTTAAAATGCTACATTACTGTGTAGCAAATATGTTCCAGTAAATTGCATTGCAATAACTCAGTATCATTGTGGCTGCATACACTCAAGCATGAAAATGATCTTTGTGCATGCAAGCAACAGGTGGTGCTGTAACGTCTGTCATCAGAAGCCTGAAGAAAGCTATAAAAGGAAAAGGCACAGCAATGGTAAATTAGGTGAATGCTGATTAAGATAGTACATGTGAATATGACGTCAACACAGCAGTATTAATATACAGTAAGAATTTTTAAGAAGTAAAAATTCTGAACAACAACACTGTCGAATACAGTCATCCCTTGCAACATCACACTTCAACAATTTTGTTTGGCAGATTTAAAAAAATGTTGTTACCCATTGGTGCTGTTTTTTGTGTATTTGGGATCTGCATAAGTTCTGAAAATTTTAAATCAAACCATGGAGTCATGGTGGAGATACTTTTAAAATATTTTTGCCTTCCTTCATACTTCTATTAAAGAGCCGTATAGGATTTGCTCCCTTTGTGATTTTTTTTGCTTTGTGTAACGTCAGTGGATTATCCATATGGTAAAAATGTACCCAGAGTGCCTTGCTTAAAGGCCTACTGAAACCTACTAGTATTGACCACGCAGTCTGATAGTTTATAATCAATGATGAAATCTTAACATTGCAACACATGCCAATACGGCCGGGTTACTTTTACTAAATTGCAATTTTAAATTTCGCGTCGAAGTATCCTGCTGAAACGTCGCGGTATGATGATGCGTGCGCGTGACGTCACGCATTGTAGAGGACATTTTGTTCCAGCACCGTTCCCAGCTATAAGTCGACTGTTTTCATCGCATAATTCCACAGTATTCTGGACATCTGTGTTGCTGAATCTTTTGCAATTTGTTCAATGAATAATGGAGACGTCAAAGAAGAAAGCTGTAGGTGGGAAGCAGTGTATTGCGGCCGCCTTTAGCAACACAAACACAGCCGGTGTTTCATTGTTTACATTCCCGAAAGATGATGGTGAAGTTTTACTATGGAACAGAGCGGTCAAGCGAACACGGTTGGATTGGACCACACACGCAAAGTACAGTGTATTATGCAGCGATCATTTCGAAAGATCGTGTTTCAAAGAGGGTCCCTTGCGAAGGGCAGAGATGGGCATCGGCACCACCCGTCAACTGGTGCTGAAGAAAAGTGCGGGGCGGACCTTCAGGTTGTACAGGTACGATCATATAATCTCACTAAAACATTAGTAACACAATAAGCAGATAAATTATTTTTTTAGAATTTTCCTAGTAAATTTGTCTGATAACATCTGAATCGCTCCCACTGTATAGTCTTTTTTTTTTTTCTAGTCCTTCACTCTCACTTTCCTCATCCACAAATCTTTCATCCTCGCTCAAATTAATGGGGAAATCATCAATGTTCAGATGTGAGGAGCTCCACAACCCGTGACGTGACGCGCATATCATGTGCTACTTCCGGTACAGACAAGGCTTTTTTATCAGCACCAAGAGTTGCGAACTTTATCTTTGATGTTCTATACTAAATCCTTTCAGCAAAAATATGGCAATATCGCAAAATGATCAAGTATGACACATAGAATGGACCTGCTATCCCCGCTTAAATAAGAAAATTTCATTTCAGTAGGCCTTTAATCCACCATTGCAGTCCATGCTATAGTTAGTGAGCTCCTTTTTTTTGCTATCCTCTTTTTGAGGGACAGACTGGCTCATACATGCACATGCATCTTCCGCTTTTGCCATTCCTAATACAAAATAATGTATAATTTGAACTTAAATCTGTCAATAGACTCCATACCAGGGGTGGGCATTACGTCGATCGCGATCGACTGGTCGATCTCGGAGGGTGTGTCAGTCGATCTCAAGCCAGGCATTAAAAAATATACATAAAAATTAGCAATCATCAATCATACCAAGACTTCACTTTCGTCAGTTGTTTGACATTCTCGGGACCCAAGGATCTTGTGAGATGACGCTGGCTGCTGCAAGCTCATATTTAAGAAAAAAATCCCTAACAGGGCGGACGCAGAGAAACACATTTTATTTCTAGAGACTCCGTACCTACTGTCAAAACTCTAAAGACCGACTGCACAGTTACTGTCTTCACCATAAAAGACCTGTTTCATCCTGCCTGTGTTAACAAAATAAGAGTCTCAGAAAGCTAGCGTGCACAAGCTAGCAAGCTACAGAGTTTGATGCCAATGTATTTCTCCCCCGCCCTCAGCGACCGCTTTCTCACTTGCTTGCCCACCCGCACACTCACTGACGTCACTCACCTGCTGCCAGACATTAAAGGGCCACACACATATGCTACTCTCATAACAAAGTGTTTAAAAAGGAGTATGCAAGTTGGACAAATGAGATGCCAAATCCAACCACTTTCATGTGGTATTGGACAGAAAGGAGGACTTTTTTTTTCCTCCATTTGAAAATGCGGCCGTTATCAGCACCACTGTCTAATTCCAATCAATGCAAGTCATCAGAATCAAATACACCAACTTATATTCTTGTCTTCATGAAAGAAAGGAATCTATGTGCGTTAAACATGCTTGTATTATCATTAAACACTGTTAACTTGTTAACAAAAATGTCTCTTTCATAAATAAATAAATATCAATTATAAATAGGAATGAGGTAGATCTCCTCGACTTGGTCAATTGAAAAGTAGCTCACCTGCAGAAAAAGTGTGAGCGCCCCTGCTCCATACGGTAGAGCCTTAAAGTACAGCAAAGTGGGGGTGGAGAATACGCAGTCGAAGTGGAGGCACGTGAATAAGGCCCGCCCACAAAAAAGTGCATTCTGAAGTTCAAAATGTTGCATTGATTATGTTTTACAGACTTCAAGCCACTTTCTGACCATCTCTTCAGGATGGGCCGTTTTGTGTACCGGTAGTTTTTAGCTCTTCCTTAGTGAGTCTATTGACAGATATAAGCTAAAACTGTAATCTACTTTATATTAGAAATGGCAACAGCGGGAGATGAATGCCCCACAACAAGAGGATGGAGAAAAAAAAGGAGCTTATTGACTACAGTGTGGACTACAATGGGGGACGCGGGCAAATGTTCAGCACTTATGCTTTGAGCGCCTCGTGTGACGTTTTATATTCGCAATGAAATATCAAAGATTTATGTTTGTTTGCTCTTGTCATTTTGCAATCCACGTGTATCTTATGTGTGACTGCTATCTACTGGTCACACTTATCTTTACACCATGCACCACATAAAATTGCTTCAAGGTCGGTTAGCACAACCAGAATTAATCCGTACATTAGGCGCACCGGGTTCGCTGTTGATTTTTGAACAAAAGGAAAATATTTTAAGTGCGCTTTGTAGTACTACATACTGATAGTATTACATACTTTTCTCTCTGGCACTTATCAAAGGGGGACGCTTTCCCTTCACCTCTCCATTATTATTTTGTTTTGTCTTGTCTTACCTCACGCATCCAGGGAAAATACACGCCACACACACAAATATTCAACATCCCATGGCTTCTTACCTCATGTAGTACGAAGGAAAATGGAGGCAGTGCCCCTAGTGGCTGGCAGCTTTGGGCCAGATGCCCACCCCCTTCCCCCTCGATGCAAGTCTGGAGTTGTATGTTGTAACATGTGTAAGTGCTTTGGTTTTTTTCCTGGTCTCTAAATTAAACCTTCCCCCCCCTCAGGAGTTTAGGTTGGAACTTTTTTCCCCCTACCCTTTCCCCCCATGTTTGCCATTTTTTCTACTTTTTTTACAGGGTGCTGCCCTCGATCCGTGTTCCCGTTCTGTCTACCCTGTATCTGTATGTCCGATCCTGTTAATGTTTGTAATTTTTAAGTCCATGAAAAATGCAATCTATCCATCTGTCCGTTACCCAGAAAGCTGATCACCATAGGCAAGAACTGGAAGTAGTTAATATTTTGTTACATGTTTCTGTGTCTGCTTGGTTTATATCCGTCCATCCATCCATTTTCTACCGCTTGTCCCGTTCTGGGTCTCGGGGGGTGCTGGAGCCTATCTCAGCTGCATTCGGGCTGAAGGCGGTGTACACCCTGGACAAGTCGCTACCTCATCGCAGGGCCAACACAGATAGAAAGACAACATTCTGTCACACCTATGGATCATGTTTTGTTTTGGTCATATCCGGTTTAGTTTTTTGGACATTTAGTTCTGTTTTGCATCTCCTTGTTTGTCTTGTTACCATGCCAACTCTTTAGTTTTCATCTGTCAAGTCTGATCATGAGTTTGTTTGGCCATACTACCCTGAGCATCCCCGATCTCGTTTGTTCTCAAAGCTAAGCAGTGTCTGGCCTGGTTAGTACATGGATGGGAGACTGCCTAGGAATACCAGGTGCTTTTGACATTTGGACTCTTAAAAGTTCCTTTTTTTTCACTCCTTGTTTTGTCACCATGACGACCAATCAGTTCACCTGTCTTGTCTCACACCTGTTTGCACTTATCATGTTCATTATTTAAGCCACAGTTACCAGGTAGTCATTCCCTTGTCTCAACCACAGTAAGTTTTTGTTATTCATGCCATAGTGCAAGTGTTTTGTTTCATGTTTATAGTTTATAGCCTTTGTGCTAGTCTTTTGTTTCATAGCCAAAGTTTTGTACCTCCATTGTGAGCGATTTTTGTTGGTTCCTGTTTTTAGTTTTAGTGTTAAAATAAAGATGTCTTTACCTTTACGCCGTTTCCACTCCATTCGCTTTGCACCTCGGGAAAACAATCCAAGACCAAGTCCAAGCCTGACACAGTCACACACACATTCACACGCTAGGGCCAATTTAGTGTTGCCAATCAACCTATCCCCAGGTGCATGTCTTTGGAGGTGGGAGGAAGCCGGAGTACCCGGAGGGAACCCACGCAGTCACGGGGAGAACATGCAAACTCCACACAGAAAGATCCCGAGCCCGGGATTGAACTCAGGACCTTAGTATTGTGAGGCAGATGCACTAACCCCTGTTCCACCGTGCTGCCACTTGGTTTACATATGAAACAAACATTTTTGGGGGATTAGACAGTTGATGGGTAACCCCACACAGTGACAAATCATGACGTAAAAACGACGGAGATTGGCTAAATGTGTGTGGAAGTTGCAGACATTTGACAGATTGGTTGAATTGGCTGAAAAGTACCACTTTTGGCAGCGATATCCGATAATATGTCAACAATACCCAACCCTACTCTTGTTCTCTGCCACGGAGCCTTTTCCAAGTTAGCCCTCCCTCCTTCACACAAACACACACACACACACACCTCCACCTCGCCATTTCCTCCCCCAACCTTGGCTCCTTCTCTGTCTGTGTTCCAGCCCATCAGACATGACAGCACCAGCTGGCTGTTGGCAAAACGCACGTCTGACAAAGTCTGCCCATCTTCCTCTTGATGCTCTGTATTCCTGACACCTGGGATGGTTAGGTAAAGTGCCAGAAAGTGAGTCAGAGGTGTGGCAGTTTGCTGGAGGAGGCTTGTGAGGGGAGGGGGCGCATATTTATTTAATTCCAAAAAAGCAAGTTGCGTGAAGACTCGCTGCGAGTGACTCACTGAGCACAAAGGCGCTCATTTGCCTTTTTTTTACTCTGTGGGCGTCCGCCTGCAGATGTGTGCGCCCTTGCTTTTGTGCTGTGGAGTTTAGGGACGTTATAATAGCAGCTAATGAAAAAAAGAAGAAGAGTCCACCTACAGTCTAAACAAACATCAGCTTCCTCCTGTTTTGGCTGCTCGCTGCACTTCCACGGGGCTTCTCGAATCATTTAGCGCCTGCTGGAAACTTTCCAAATGAATAGCAGATGTGTGAGTGATTTTTCTTCAACAAAATCACCCCCCCTGTCCGTACCTCCTACAACCTATCTTACCTTTTCACCACTGTCCTCACTTTCTTTCCCTCACACATATTTTTCCATCTGTCTGCCCAAATTTCAGCTGCTGCCCTTTAACGTTTTGCCCTAGATTTGAAAAGAGAGGAAAAAGAAACATCCTACAGGATGGCAAACGCATCCCTCCACTCCCTCAATCCCTGATGAAATGTGTATTTTCAGATGCTTGAATTAGAGTGACCTATTTTTTGCTTCGTCGGTATCACCCATCTGCAGTATCTCCATCATTATTGTTGCTATTGGCGAATAATATGTTCTTTGGCCCCGCTTTGGATAATATGTTGATTTAAAATGTATATCCATCCATGCATTAATGTTCCATTCCGCTGTGTCATGTTATGCTGACGACAATCTGCTCGAGTATTCTGCAGAATTGAGCGAAAGCCTATACCAGTTGACTTTGCAGGAAAGGCACCTTGGACTGGTCATCAGTCAATCACAGAGTAGCAAACATTCCTACTCTCATTCACAACTATGGCTGACGTCCTTAGCCGCTGTGCAACCACAAACCCGGCTTCACACTTGACAGTCATTTCATGATCAATAGTAGCATTAGTCCCATTAGCAGTTCAAAGAGTCCTTCAGAGTTCCCTCTTGATCATACAAAGTTCTCGTTATATGTGCATACATCTGTCCATGAAATTGCTCTATACCTGATTTATTGTGGTTGTCATTTCAATGCTGACGACACCGTGCTCTTGGCAGAGGGGTTAGTGCGTCTGCCTCACAATACGAAGGTCCTGAGTAGTCCTGGGTTCAATCCCGGGCTCGGGATCTTTCTGTGTGGAGTTTGCATGTTCTCCCCGGGACTGCGTGGGTTCCCTCCGTGTACTCCGGCTTCCTCCCACCTCCAAAGACATGCACCTGGGGATAAGTTGATTGGCAACACTAAATTGGCACTAGTGTGTGAGTGTGAATGTTGTCTGTCTATCTGTGTTGGCCCTGGGATGAGGTAGCGACTTGTCCAGGGTATATACCGCTTACGCCCGATTGTAGCTGAGATAGGCACCAGCCTCACAATACAAAGGTCCTGAGTAGTCCTGGGTTCAATCCCGGGCTCGGGATCTTTCTGTGTGGAATTTGCATGTTCTCCCCGTGACTGCGTGGCTTCCCTCCGGGTACTCCGGCTTCCTCCCACCTCCAAAGACATGCACCTGGGGATAAGTTGATTGGCAACACTAAATTGGCACTAGTGTGTGAGTGTGAGTGTGAATGTGTCAGGCTTGGACTTGGTCTTGGGTTGTTTTCCCGAGGTGCAAAGCGATGGGCGTTTGGGGGGAATCTTTTTTGTTTGTTTTTTTGTTTCTTTGTCATGAAAAAGGGACGTTTTTGTCATGAAAAAGGGAGGTTTTTCTGGTTGGTGCACTAATTGTAAGTGTATATTGTGTTTTTTATGTTGATTTAATAAAAAAATAAAAATAAATAAAAACTTTTTTTTTTTTTATAAAAATGAATAAAAAATTCTTCTTCCACCCGGTGGTTGGGGACCACTGACCTAGTTCATACAACATAAAGAAATCAAAAATGACACCCATTTAAATATTTTACAAGGGATGATGGTAAAAATGCAAAACACTATCTTACCAATGTTTGCCGCATTTTTGCTTCTTGATATTTCAGATTTATGAAAAAACTTTGAAGTTGTCATGAAATGAAACAAGGTAAGAGTTTAATTTTCAAAACAAATTATAATAATTATTAGTTTTATATCCATTATATCAGGGGTCGGCAAACTACGACCCGCCAGCGTCCAAAATCCGGCCATCGGGAAGTCCCAAATTAAAAAATAAATAAATAAAATAAAATTACATATATATATATATATATATATATATATATATATATATATATATATATATATATATATATATATATATATATATATATATATATCAGGGGTCGGCAACCCACGGCCCCGGAGGCACATGCGGCTCTTTGGCCACTCTGATGTAGGTCAGTTTGGTGTTTGGTGCTAGCGGGTGCAAGCTGTATGCACATGTTGTAGAAGGCGTCAAAGACAGTGCCTTCACGGCATGTCCTTATTATTGTTATCTGGGTGGAATTCAGCTGATATTCGCGAGAATTGTTGTTTTGAGAACTCGGGAAACTCCCGGGAGGGTTGGCAAGTGTAATGCTGTCAAGCGGCATTCATATAAAACTCGCAGGCCGCACCAACATTAAATATTATTATCATGGTGCAGGGCCGCGTTTCTGAGAACCCTGGTTTATACATAGTACAAAGCAAAAAAAAAAAAACTCTTTATGCAGTGTTATTTTATTTTAAATTTCAAAAGAGTTTTGTGGCTCCCATTGTTTTCTTCATTTTGTGAAACGGGTCAAACTGGCTGTTTGAGTGGTAAAGGTTGCCGACCCCTGATATATATATATATTTTTTTATTTTATTTTTTTATTTTTTATTTTTATTTTTTTTATTTTAAATAACTAAAACAAAAAGACACATTGTTAAAGGCCTACTGAAACCCACTACTACCGACCACGCAGTCTGATAGTTTATAAATCAATGATGAAATCTTAACATTGCAACACATGCCAATATGGCCTGTTTAGTTTACTAAATTTGCAATTTTAAATTTCCCGTGAGGTATCCTGTTGAAAACGTTGCCGAATGATGACGCTTATGTTGACGCGTGCTTGTGACGTTATTGGTTGGTGAGGACATTTTACCCCAGCACCACTCACGGCTAAAAGTAGTCTCTTTTCATCTCATAATTTTACACAATATTTTGGACATCTGTGTTGCTGAATCATTTGCAATTTGTTCAATTAATAATGGAGACTATAAAGAAGAATGCTGTTGGTGGAAAGCGGTGGATTGCAGCTGCCTTTAGCAACCGAAACACAGCCCATGTTTCTTTGCTTGTTGTGAAGCTCTAACACAGAGCGGTCAAGTGAATATGTTTCTCTACCACTTGTCAACCAATTATGATATCAAGTCGGCTCTTGCCGGAGACTTCAGCGGATTATGCGACCTCCTCCTTCAGCTATCAAAAAGGCAGCTGTGATCTTGGCTCCTCCATTGGCTTCTCTCAGAGACACTGGCGTTCATCCGCAGCCCTCCGACTTTCAGGTATGACTTTATAATCTCACTAAAACACTATTAACACAATAAGCAGATAAAAGATTTTCCAGAATTATCCGAGTAAATGAGTCTAATAACATCTGAATTGCTCCCACTGCCGCCGCCTGGAGCTGTCGCCTTTTCTTTTTTTTTTTTTTTTTTTTTTTTAGTGCTTCATTCTAACTTTCCTCTTCCACAAATCTTTCATCCTCGCTCAAATTAATGGGGAAATTGTCGCTTTCTCGGTCGGAATCGCTCTCGCTGCCGGTAGCTATGATTGTAAACCGTCACGTGCGGGTCGCATTTTAATGCGGGATCGTTCCTCCAACGCAAACATAGACACTCCGGACAACAACGTAAAGGTAAGAATGATTTAATAACAAAACACTGGTACAAAAACAGACGAAAAGAAACGCGTGGCGAAAGCACACAAGCTAATGCTAACACTAGCACAGGATCAGGTAACAAGAAATCTAGTAATTACCAACGAAACAGTTGCATATCGCAAACAAGGGACCAAGACCGACTGACGGGACAAGGCAGGCTTAAATAAGGAACTAATTAACAAAAACAGGTGTGCGTCTGGAACCCTCAGCAGGTGAAATTAATATGTTACCATGGTGACCAAACTGACTCACAAAAGGTACACAAACAACAAGGGGAGTCCAAACTAACAGAAAATAACTAAACTAAACATGATCCAGACTACGGATCATGACAGTACCCCCTCCTCAAGGACAGATACCAGATGTCCATAAACAAAAACAAGCAGGGTCAAGAGTCACGGGAGGGCGGAGGGAGGAATTGGCGGTGGGTCGCCAGGCCAAGTGTCCCCGAATCCACCGAGGCAAAGTCAAGTGGCGGCGGCGAGTGGAACGCCGCTGCAGCCGGCGAAGCGGGCGACCAGGGAGCGGCCACATCCGTGGCCAACAGGGAGGTGGACGCACTTGGCGTGGCGGACGACCAGGGGGCGGCCACATCCATGGTCGACGTGGAAGTTGGCACGTTGGCGCCGTCGTAACAGGCGTGGACGCAGCAGAAGACGAGGAGTCAGGCGTGGACGCAGCAGAAGGCGAGGAGTCAGGCATGGACGCAGCAGAAGACGAGGAGTCAGGCGTGGATGCAGCAGAAGACGAGGAGTCAGGCGTGGACGCAGCAGAAGACGAGGAGTCAGGCGTGGACGCAGCAGAAGACTTGTCAGGCGTGGACGCAGCAGAAGATGAGGAGTCAGGTGTGAACGCAGCAGAAGACGAGAAGTCAGGCGTGGACGCAGCAGAAGACGTGTCAGGCGTGGACGCAGCAGAAGACGTGTCAGGCGTGGACGCAGAAGAAGACGTGTCAGGCTCAGGCGTGGACGCAGCAGAAGACGTGTCAGGCGTGGACGCAGCAGAAGACGTGTCAGGCGTGGACGCAGCAGAAGACGTGTCAGGCGTGGACGCAGCAGAAGACGTGTCAGGCGTGGACGCAGCAGAAGACGTGTCAGGCGTGGACGCAGCAGAAGACGTGTCAGGCGTGGACGCAGCAGAAGACGAGACTTGGCTTGGTTCTTGGCATGGCGGTGCTTGGCGGCGTGGAACTGGTACTTGTATTTATCTTGGAGCTGGTGCTGGTACTTGTATTTGTCGTGGTGCTGGTATTTGTATTTGTCGTGGTGCTGGTACTGGTACTTGGCGTGGTGCTGGTACAGGTACTGGTCGTGGAGCTGGTGCTGGTACTGGTCGTGGAGCTGGTGCTGGTACTGGTCGTGGAGCTGGTGGAGGCGGCCTAAGAGGAGGTTGCGGCTTGGCTGGGCGCAGTTGTGCCACCCCACCCGCACCGCCCCCCTGCCGGGGTGGGTGGAGGGAGGTTAGGAGGTGGGTAGAATCCTCCCCTAAAAAATGTTTAGCCAGTTCATTTTCCTCCCCGAAAAAATGTTCAGCCAGTTCATTTTCCTCCCCTAAAAAATGTTCAGCAAGTGCATCTCCCTCTCCCACCTGAGATTGTGTGGGAGGACAAGAAGAAAATGTCCGTGTCGTGGGCGGGACTAGAGCCATGGGGGGCGGAGCTTGGCAATCAAAAGAAGACTGAGGAAATCTAAATTTCAAAAAAATGTCCTGGTAGTGTTTTATCTTTGAACTATAGTCTTTTGTAGGTGACTTACACCTGGAGACAGAAGGCACAACAAGAACATTATGGTCCGTGACTTCCTTAGATGACGCCGGCGGAATGATGTCATCGACGCGCGCCGATTCAGTGACGTCATCAGAAGTGGGCGGAGTGACGTCATGAAGAGTGGATGGAGTGAAGTCGTAGCCGGAGTTCATTTTGTTAGCAGCCCAATCAGAAAATTGTTTGGCAAAATGAGTGACTGGATTACCAAAAATCGGCGGCGAGGAAAACTTTGCTGCCTGTGGCGTCTTGCTGTCCGGAGGAGTCTGAGGGAGCGGTGCGTCCCGGTAGCGAAGTGGAGCCCTTTTGGACGGCTTCCGTCTTCGCTGACGCGTCCGGCACTGTGGTGGATCGATGTCCTCGGGCCATACGTAGGTGATCGGAATCAACTTGCCATTAGGACCCCACATCAGGTCCTGGCGCTCCAAGGGCGAGTGGCGTAGAGTCTCCGCTTCCATTGCTCTCCACGTACCTTGCTCCACATCTTCAGAGTCTATGGCGAAGGAACTGTAGGCTTGGTCCCTTCTGTCACGTGCGGGTCGCATTTTAATGCGGGATCGTTCCTCCAACGCAAACATAGACACTCCGGACAACAACGTAAAGGTAAGAATGATTTAATAACAAAACACTGGTACAAAAACAGACGAAAAGAAACGCGTGGCGAAAGCACAGAAGCTAATGCTAACACTAGCACAGGATCAGGTAACAAGAAATCTAGTAATTACCAACGAAACAGTTGCATACCGCAAACAAGGGACCAAGACCGACTGACTGGACAAGGCAGGCTTAAATAAGGAAGTAATTAACAAAAACAGGTGTGCGTCTGGAAACCGCAGCAGGTGAAATTAATGTTACCATGGTGACCAAACTGACTCACAAAAGGTACACAAACAACAAAGGGAGTCCAAACTAACAGAAAATAACTAAACTAAAGATGATCCAGTCTACGGATCATGACACTAAACAATGTGAGGATGTGAGGAGCCCTCACACCAGTGACGTCACGCGCACATCGTCTGCTACTTCCAGTACAGGCATGTTGAGAACTTTATCTTCGATGTTCTCTACTAAATCCTTTCAGCAAAAATATGGCAATATCGCGAAATTATCAAGTATGACACATAGAATGGACCTTCGATCCCCGTTTGAATAAGAACATTTCATTTCAGTAGGCCTTTGAAAATAACAAAAAAAACTATAATGCATGTTTTGTGTTTTTTATCCATCACTGATAGTGTTTAATTTTTGTATTGTATCTGTTTTATTGGCTAAGCTTTTATTGTTGTAAATATTGTTTTTTACTCTAACACTCTAAGATTTATTTAAACGAAAAGTGTGCAACAAATAAAATCTATCATTTGTATTTTTTGGCGGACGTTTGGTGTCCTACTCTGTTCAGTGATCCTTGGACGCACCGTGAAAACAACTTCGTCTTGTATTCCTCGGAGTATAGTAAATGACCACTCTGTTCTGCTCCTCTCTGAGCTGCAACCTTATCGTGGTGGAGGAGTTTGCGTGTCCCAATGATCCTAGGAGCTATGTTGTCCGGGGGCATAAAGCCCCCTGGTAGGGTCTCCCAAGGCAAACAGGTTCTAGGTGAGGGATCAGACAAAGAGCAGCTCGAAGACCTTTATGAAGAAGAAACATCATGGACCCAGATTTCCCTCGCCCGGACGCGGGTCACCGGGGCCCCCCTCTGGAGCCAGGCCCGGAGGTGGGGCACGATGGCGAGCGCCTGGTGGCCGGGCCTGTTCCCATGGGGCCCGGCCGGGCACAGCCCGAAGAGGCAACGTGGGTCACCCCTCCAATGGGCTCACCACCCATAGCAGGGGCCATAGAGGTCGGGTGCATTGTGAGCTGGGCGACAGCCGAAGGCAGGGCACTTGGCGGTCCGATCCTCGGCTACAGAAGCTAGCTCTTGGGACGTGGAACGTCACGTCACTGGGGGGGAAAGAGCCTGAGCTAGTGCGCGAAGTCGAGAAATTCCGGCTGGATATAGTCGGACTCACTTCGACGCACAGCAAGGGCTCTGGAACCACTTCTCTCGAGAGGGATTGGACCCTCTTCCACTCTGGCGTTGCCGGCAGTGAGAGGCGACGGGCTGGGGTGGCAATTCTTGTTTCCCCCGGCTCAAAGCCTGTACGTTGGAGTTCAACCCGGTGGACGAAAGGGTAGCCTCCCTCCGACTTCGGGTGGGGGGACGGGTCCTGACTGTTGTTTGTGCTTATGCACCAAACGGCAGTTCAGAGTACCCACCCTTTTTGGGAACGCTCGAGGGAGTACTGGAAAGTGCTCCCCCGGGTGATTCCCTTGTCCTACTGGGAGACTTCAACGCTCACGTTGGCAACGACAGTGAAACCTGGAGAGGCGTGATTGGGAAGAATGGCCGCCCGGATCTGAACCCGAGTGGTGTTTTGTTATTGGACTTTTGTGCTCGTCACAGTTTGTCCATAACAAACACCATGTTCAAACATAAGGGTGTCCATATGTGCACTTGGCACCAGGACACCCTAGGCCGCAGTTCCATGATCGACTTTGTAGTTGTGTCATCGGATTTGCGGCCTCATGTTATGGACACTCGGGTGAAGAGAGGGGCGGAGCTTTCTACCGATCACCACCTGGTGGTGAGTTGGCTGCGATGGTGGGGGAGGATGCCGGACAGACCTGGGAGGCCCAAACGCATTGTGAGGGTCTGCTGGGAACGTCTGGCAGAGTCTCCTGTCAGACAAAGTTTCAATTCCCACCTCCGGAAGAACTTTGAACATGTCACGAGGGAGGTGCTGGACATTGAGTCCGAGTGGACCATGTTCCGCACCTCTATTGTCGAGGCGGCAGATCGGAGCTGTGGCCGCAAGGTAGTTGGTGCCTGTCGGGGCGGCAATCCTAAAACCCCTTGGTGGACACCAGCGGTGAGGGATGCCGTCAAGCTGAAGAAGGAGTCCTATCGGGTCCTTTTGGCTCATAGGACTCCGGAGGCAGTGGACAGGTACCGACAGGCCAAGCGGTGTGCAGCTTCAGCGGTCGCGGAGGCAAAAACTCGGACATGGGAAGAGTTCGGGGAAGCTATGGAAAACGACTTCCGGACGGCTTCGAAGCGATTCTGGACCACCGTCCGCCGCCTCAGGAAGGGGAAGCAGTGCACTATCAACACCGTGTATGGTGCGGATGGTGTTCTGCTGACCTCGACTGCGGATGTTGTGGACAGGTGGAAGGAATACTTCGAAGACCTCCTCAATCCCACCAACACGTCTTCCTATGAGGAAGCAGTGCCTGGGGAATCTGTGGCGCACTCTCCTATTTCTGGGGCTGAGGTCGCTGAGGTAGTTAAAAAGCTCCTCGGTGGCAAGGCCCCAGGGGTGGACGAGATCCGCCCGGAGTTCCTTAAGGCTCTGGATGCTGTGGGGCTGTCTTGGTTGACAAGACTTTGCAGCATCGCGTGGACATCGGGGGCGGTACCTCTGGATTGGCAGACCGGGGTGGTGGTCCCTCTCTTTAAGAAGGGGGACCGGAGGGTGTGTTCCAACTATCGTGGGATCACACTCCTCAGCCTTCCCGGTAAGGTTTATTCAGGTGTACTGGAGAGGAGGCTTCGCCGGATAGTCGAACCTCGGATTCAGGAGGAACAGTGTGGTTTTCGTCCTGGTCGTGGAACTGTGGACCAGCTCTATACTCTCGGCAGGGTTCTTGAGGGTGCATGGGAGTTTGCCCAACCAGTCTACATGTGCTTTGTGGACTTGGAGAAGGCATTCGACCGTGTCCCTCGGGAAGTCCTGTGGGGAGTGCTCAGAGAGTATGGGGTATCGGAATGTCTTATTGTGGCAGTCCGCTCCCTGTATGATCAGTGTCAGAGCTTGGTCCGCATTGCTGGCAGTAAGTCGGACACGTTTCCAGTGAAGGTTGGACTCCGCCAAGGCTGTCCTTTGTCACCGATTCTGTTCATAACTTTTATGGACAGAATTTCTAGGCGCAGTCAAGGCGTTGAGGGGTTCCGGTTTGGTGGCCACGGGATTAGGTCTCTGCTTTTTGCAGATGATGTAGTCCTGATGGCTTCGTCTGGCCGGGATCTTCAGCTCTCACTGGATCGGTTCGCAGCCGAGTGTGAAGCGACCGGAATGAGAATCAGCACCTCCAAGTCCGAGTCCATGGTTCTCGCCCGGAAAAGGGTGGAGTGCCATCTCCGGGTTGGGGAGGAGACCCTGCCCCAAGTGGAGGAGTTCAAGTACCTAGGAGTCTTGTTCACGAGTGAGGGAAGAGTGGATCGTGAGATCAACAGGCGGATCGGTGCGGCGTCTTCAGTAATGCGGACGTTGTACCGGTCCGTTGTGGTGAAGAAGGAGCTGAGCTGGAAGGCAAAGCTCTCAATTTACCGGTCGATCTACGTTCCCATCCTCACCTATGGTCATGAGCTTTGGGTCATGACCGAAAGGATAAGATCACGGGTACAAGCGGCCGAAATGAGTTTCCTCCGCCGTGTGGCGGGGCTCTCCCTTAGAGATAGGGTGAGAAGCTCTGCCATCCGGGAGGAACTCAAAGTAAAGCCGCTGCTCCTTCACATCGAGAGGAGCCAGATGAGGTGGTTCGGGCATCTGGTCAGGATGCCACCCGAACGCCTCCCTAGGGAGGTATTTAGGGCACGTCCAACCGGTAGGAGGCCACGGGGAAGACCCAGGACACGTTGGGAAGACTATGTCTCCCGGCTGGCCTGGAAACGCCTCGGGATCCCCCGGGAAGAGCTAGACGAAGTGGCTGGGGAGAGGGAAGTCTGGGTTTCCCTGCTTAGGCTGTTGCCCCCGCGACCCGACCTCGGATAAGCGGAAGATGATGGATGGATGATGGCACTCTGTTCTGAGAAAGCACAGCTTGTGGGTTCAAAGTGCACAACTGAATAGCTTAATTGCTTAGACAGTAATGTGTTTATACAAGTTCATATTGTCGTTTTTTAAAGGGGATGTTTGCAACATTTACACAAATGCCTAGGGGGTGTCACCTTTCCAATGTATTTTACACTGTTCATCCCGCCCTCTTCTGGTATGTAATGATGTAACTCTGCACGTACATAACACATGCACGCGCATTAGCTTTAATAGCAATTTGGATAGCTACCATTAGCTGTCACTGAATGTACATTCTATCATAACAGCAACATGACTGCACATCAATTGTTGCTTCTCTTTGACTGTGTTTGCATGTGTGCACGTGCTCCCTGCGTGTATACGTGTTGAAGAGGCTGGGTGAGTGACCGCCGTAAACACCAATCATTTTATTCTGGCCGGTAAAAATTGTTGTTACATAAAGTTAGTAATTGTGAACAATATAGAGCAAGCTCGCCAATGAGGTTATTGTTATATTTTTTTGCTTTGAAAAAGGTTACTCTGAGTAAGTTGCAAAAAGCACCTTTAATGGGGAAAGGTGTTAATGTGTCTTGTTTTCATGTTAACATTTAAGCTAGCAAGCTTGCGCTACTCAGTCCGTGTGTTATTCAATCCTGTTTTTGTTTAGTTTTTTGTTTTTTATTTATCAGTCCAACAAATTATTACACAATAATACCATAATAGAACAATTCCAATTCCAAAACCAACATTCAGAATAGCAACCAGCAGAGCAATTGAGAGGACACACAAACATGACACAAAACAATCCAAAAGTAGTCAAACAAAATAAATAACATCAACAACAGTATCAATATTATTAATAATTCCAACATAGCAGTGATTACAAAATCCCTCATTGACATTATCATCACAGCCATTTATAAAAAATAAAAACATTTAAAAATGAACAATAGTGGCCGACCGACCCTTGCATTGCATCTCATAAGCTCAAATTCAAATAATGGATCCCATATCCGATATTTCATTATTATCTAAAATAAATGCAGTTTTTTTGTACTGATATAATTTTCATAGCTTGTTTGTACCAGGTAGTATGAGTTGGACTATCAACGTCTATCGATTTTTTTTAATATTATAATTTTTGTTTTGATGCATATTGAAAGAAATGCATTTTTACTCTTTGATGACACATTATTAAATTGATGCGGATCACCAAGAATACAAGTTTGCAGTGTACCAATGATTGTCACACACACACACACACTACGTGTGGTGAAATTACCCTCATTCGACCCATCCCCTTTTTCCACCCCCTTGGAGGTGAGGGGAGCAGTGAGCAGCAGCGGTGGCCGCGACCGGGAATAATTTTTGGTGATTAAACCCCCAATTCCAACCCTTGATGCTAAGTGCCAAGCAGGGAGGTAATGGCTCCCATGTTTATAGTCTTTGGTATGAGTCGGCCGGGGTTTGAACTCACAACCTACCGATCTCAGGGCGGACACTCTAACCACAAGGCCACCGAGTCGGTTTGTATTTAGGAATGTGATTGCTTCTTTTGTTGTTTTCAAACATAACTATTTTATGTGACATTCCCTACAATAAGCGCCCCCCCCCGTGACCCCAAAGAGAATAAGCGGAAGAAAATGGATGGATGAAGTCCCTACAATAAATGAACAAGAGTTCCCTCAATACTGTTTTTTAACCATTTATAATAATAAACTATACATTTATAATAAGTGGTAATAATACAGTTGTACATCAGTTGTCATTATTACTGTTTATTGTTTTATCCCTAATCTTTATAAGGCTGTGTTTTTCAATCACTGTGCTGCAGCACACTGGTGTGCAGTGAGATACAGTCTGGTGTGCTGTTGGAGATTATGTAGTTTCACCTATTTGGGTTAAAAATATTTTTTGCAAACCAGAAATTATAATCCACAAATAATGTGCTGTTGTTGAGTGTCGGGGCTGTCTGGAGCTCAACAGAGTAACCATGTTATTCTCTTCCGTATCAGTAGGTGGCCACCAGTACGAAATTGATTTTGTAGATTTCAGGAACAGGTCGTGTGAGACGATGATGCGATGGTTTATTGTGTTCACAATATACAGGCGACAGTGGGAGGCAACGTGCAGGTAAAAAGGTATTTAATACCAAAAATAGACAAAAGGAGAGTGCTCCTAAGAAAAGGCATTGAAGCTTAGAGAAGGCTATGCAGAACAAAACGAAAACTGAACTGGCTACAAAGTAAACAAAGACAGAATGCTGGACGACAACAAAGACTTACTGTGGGGCAGAGACAGCGTCCACAATATACATCCGAACATGACATGAAAATCAACAATGTCCACACAAAAAAGATAGCAACAGCTTAAATGTTCTTGAATGCTAAAACAATCTAGGTGCGGGTAATAGCAATCAAAAGAATACATTAAACTGCTACAGGAAAATACCAACAAAACGGGAAAAGCCACCAAATTAGGAGCACAAGTCAATAACTAAAACACTACACAGAGCAAAACAGCAAAAAACTCAAAATAAGTCACGCCGTGATGTGACAGGTCGTGACAGTACACTTACTTTGAGACAAGAGCTATAGTGATGCGTGCTTGGTTATGGTTTAAAGTCATACCTAACAATTTCCAGAACAACTTTTTACCATCAATATCGACTGCTGAGTTTGATTTTTTAATGTTTTCTGCTTGTGGTGTGCCCCCGGATTTTTTCAGTAAAAAAATGGTGCCTTGGCTCAAAAAAGGTTGAAAAACACTGCTGTAAGGAGTCCCTCAGAGTTCCCTTTTGGAGCCCATGCACTTCTCGTTACATGTGCATACATCTGTCCATGGATTTTCTCTGTACTGATTCTATTTACATGAAAAAAAAATGTACTGGCTCACTTCCTGCTCCTCCAGCTGACACAAATTAAAAAACCTGCATTTTTATCCTGGCGGCTTAAAGGCTATGGTGCACAGTTTTTGTTGTGTTCACATTAACCCTTGTGTAATGTTCATATTGTTGTTACTCAGCTGGCGTTTCTGGGTCTGATGGACCCATTGCATTTTGTGGCTTTTAATACCTCACAATCAAACACTTTTATGTTAAAATACTGAACAGATGTTTACCTTATCCAAATAAACATCTATTCAGTATTTTACAACATTTCTATGTTAATTTCTGCATCCCACAGGGATTCTTCTTTTGTGTTTCTGCATCTGTGGTTCCCACACAAGGTTGTTCCATTGTTTGTCAACACTGTCTGCTCTCATTTTCTCGCACATTTTCCCCTCTGATGTTCTGTGTACCTACACTCTGTCCTCCTCCTGTCTCGGCATGCTGTGTGTGTGTGTGTGTGCGTGCATGTGTGTGTGTGTGTGTGTGTGTGTGTGTGTGTGTGTGTGTGTGCATGTGTGTGTGTGAGCGTGTGTGTGTGTGTGTGTGTGTGTGTGTGTGTGTGTGTGTGTGTGTGTGTGTGTGTGGTACACAGAACATCAATTTCCACAATTCTATTAGCTCCAGGTCCAGTGGACATCTTATATGTAATAGAAATGTGTAGGGGGGGTGTATGGTGTGTGGTCATTAAATATGTATTCTGATACATGTTCTTCACAAAAGGTCGCAACATTGTTTGTCAACATTGTTTGTCAACACTGTCTGCTCTCATTTTTCGGACATTTGACCCTCTGATGTTATGTGTACCTACAGTCTGGGCTGCTGTGTGTGTGTGTGTGTGTGTGTGTGTGTGTGTGTGTGTGTGTGGTACACAGAACACCAATTTCCACATTTCTATTAGCCCCGGGTCCAGTGGACCCGGACATCTTATATGTAATAGAAATGTGTAGGGGGAGTGTATGGTGTGTGGTCATTAAAATGTATTGTGTTATATATTCATCACAGAAAATGAGCCAAAGTCAATGAGCCTCAGTTTGAAAAATAATTCATAATACCTTTTTTCTTTTAATAAAAAATGCAAACGGGTCCCACAGACCCGAACACCACACAAGGGTTAAAGGAGTGGCACTATGCTGCATGGCAGCTTGTTTAGACATCAAGTAAGAGGCTAAATGTGGAATAAAGTGTGTTGGTAACTCCCACAGCACACTATTTATTCCTCCAAGACTCTGGAAATCTAGAGCATTTTTTTTTTAAACCATTGGAAGGAAGGGGTAAAAAAAAAAAAAAAAGAGTCAGTAGGAGTAGAGGCAGAGGAGGTGACAAACTGGAGAGGAAATAGGTTGACAGGCAGGATGAGGAAAGTGAGAAATGTAATTGAGAGGATTCGGTCTGCTTTGTGCCTCGTCCTGGTGGTGCATCTCCTGTTGAAGAACAGGATGAAACACAAGTTGTGCAAGTGAGAATGTCCCACAGGTGGAGGAGGAAGATGGATGAATGCATTGTTACCACATGCAGCAAAAAGAGGCCAAGACAGGAGGGCCAGGGAAGCTGACCTAATGTAGCGTGAAGTGGAATAAATGCAGGAGCAAAGTGGGCAGGAAAACAGAGTAAAATAAATGCGGCTATATGTGTGATTGTGGAATCTGTTTCGCCTTTAAGCCACGGGTGTTTAACCTCGACAAATGGTCCCTAATAGCCAGGTAAGCTGATAACGTTTGGCACCAAACACACAAAGACATCAGCAGCTGCTGTTGGAAACTCAATCACTGCTACAGGGGCTTGGAGAAGGCAGCTTGAAGGTGCAGGTGAGCCCATGGAGGTGGGATGCGGGGGTTAAAAGGAAGCAGGACATCCACTTACAAATCCTCCAACGGCGCAATCTGCTTACGGAAGCTTTTTGTCGTCCCACCACGCTTCCCCCAGGGGGGCTCCTAGCGGCAGCTTTTCATGGATTGCCTGCACTGTAACCCAGTAATGTGTGTCTGTGCTCATTAGAGACAACACTGCTTGCCATGTGCTGCCTTAGGGGGGGTCCCAGGAGGAGGTAGCCCCCCCTTAGTGGGTTCAGACCTCTCATGTAGCGTACAATGACTTGTCGTGTAGCAGGATGCAGCCTCAGCATCGCCAACATCGTGTGTCTCTCAGTGATTCCAGGGAGAGGATGATGATTTCAAGTGCAGCACGTTTTTTATCGGACATGTTGTGGCCATACTTGCCAACCTTGAGACCTCCGATTTCGGGAGGTGGGGGTGGGGGTTGGGGGGCGTGGTTGGGGACGGGGCGGGGTTAAGAGGTGAGGAGTATATTTACCGCTAGATTCATAGAGTCACCAAGTCAAGTATTTTATATATATATATATATATATATATATATATATATATATATATATATATATATATATAAGAAATACTTGAATGTCATTGTTCATTTATTTACATATTTACACACACATAACACTCGTCTACTCATTGTTGAGTTGAGGGTTGAATATTCCATCCTTGTTTTTCCAACCATATGCATGTACACTATTGTCCTGTTTAAGAGTGTCACAACACATTGCTGTTTGGCAGACGAACTGCTTTAGGTAGACAAATTCGGACTGCTGTTATGTGTTGTTTTACCACGCTGGGAGGACGATAATGAAACTGCCTAACAATAAACCCACATAAAAAAACAAAAACTTGCTCTTGATAATTCTACAGTAATAACGTCATTGGGCGGACACGCATCCAGCTTCACCTGAATTTCGGAAAATTTTCTGGGGAAAATTTGTCCCGGGAGGTTTTCGGGAGAGGCGCAGAATTTCGGGAGTCTACGGGAAAATCCGGGAGGGTTGGCAAGTATAGTTGTGGCTGAGATAGGCACCAGTGCCCCCCGCGACCCCAAAGGGAATAAGCGGTAGAAAATGGATGGCTGTTGTATGCAGAGTCTTGCTTTTATGGTTGTTGGCGCCGGAAATCCAGTTTTATTCATCTTTATTGCTGTTGTGGTACTTATAGAGTAATCATGTGGCTTCAGCATAATTTACATGTGCGAGCCTCTCATACTGCAGTTATTGTTTAAGGATGGACTTATTTTGTTTATTCTACGCGAGTGAAGCACCATTTTTCTCTGCCTCTCAAGACCATTATTATTACCAATAACTTATTCGTACCTTTAATGAATTACATTTAGATTTTTACAGTAGTTTTTGCACAGCTGAGGGTAAGAAAGACTCACTCAAAGGTGGATTTAAAAACTGTACCTGAAAATTTGTCCGAGTCAAATATAATATCTAGTTTCATCCTGATCATCAGTTTTGACTTTAGATCTGATCTGATTTCAAGTACTGATCCAATACATTCACAAAAAATTATATAACTGAACATGTTTCTTTAAAGTTAAAGTTAAAGTTAAAGTACCAATGATTGTCACACACACCAGGTCTGGCGGAATTATTCTCTGCATTTGACCCATCACCCTTGATCACCCTCTGGGAGGTGAGGTGAGCAGCGGGCAGCAGCAGCGGGCAGCAGCAGCGGGCAGCAGCAGTGGCTGCGCCCAGGAATCATTTTTGGTCATTTAACTCCCCAATTCCAACCCTTAATGCTGGGTGGCAAGCAGGGAGGTAATGGGTTCCATTTTTATAGTTTTTGGTATGACTCGGCTAGGGTTTGAACTCACGACCTATCCGATCTCAGGGCGGACACACTAACCACTAGGCCACTGAGAAGCAAGTACTGAAGTAAACACAATAACATATTATGTTTTTTTTTTTATCCCACTTATTTAGTTAGTTTGTGAACAACGTGTAAACTTTTTCTCCTGAAACTACAGCATTATTTTTATATGTATTTATTGATTGATTTATTTATTTACAGAGAGGCATAGTTATGTATTTCATTATTGTTTATTTTCTTAATATCAGAATCCGTTCTGCAAAAGGGTCATCCCTAGAAGCACACAGCTTATGGACAGGGACCCACAGTTAAACTGTACACCATCATTTCAATCAATCAATCAATCAATGTTTACTTATATATCCCTAAATCACTAGTGTCTCAAAGGGCTGCACAAACCACAACACAAACCACTACCACATCCTCGGTAGGCCCACATAAGGGCAAGGAAAACTCACACCCAGTGGGACGTCGGTGACAATGATGACTATGAGAACCTTGGAGAGGACGAAAGCAATGGATGTCGAGCGGGTCTAACATGATACTGTGAAAGTTCAATCCATATTGGATCCAACACAGTCGTGAGAGTCCAGTCCAAAGCGGATCCAACACAGCAGCGAGAGTCCCGCTCACAGCGGAGCCAGCATGAAAACCTCCCAAGCGGAGGCGGTTCAGCAGCGCAGAGATGTCCCCAGCCGATACACAGGCAAGCAGTACATGCCCACCGGATCGGACCGGACGCCCTCCACAAGGGAGAGTGGGACATAGGAGAAAAAGAAAAGAAACGGCAGATCAACTGGTCTAAAATGGGAATCTATTTAAAGGCTAGACTATACAAATGAGTTTTAAGGTGAGACTTAAATGCTTCTACTGAGGTGGCATCTCGAACTGTTACCAGGAGGGCATTCCAGAATACTGGAGCCCGAACAGAAAACGCTCTATAGCTGGAGCTGGACCGTGTAGTATTTTATACGTAAGTAGTAAAACCTTAAAGTCACATCTTAAGTGCACAGGAAGCCAGTGCAGGTGAGCCAGTATAGGCGTAATGTGATCAAACTTTCTTGTTCTTATCAAAAGTCTAGCAGCCGCATTTTGTACCAACTGTAATCTTTTAATGCTAGACATGGTGAGACCCGAAAATAATACATTACAGTAATCGAGACGAGATGTAAAAAACGCATGGATAATGATCTCGGCGTCTTTAGTGGACAGAATGGAGCGAATTTTAGCGATATTACGGAGATGAAAGAAGGCCGTTTTAGTAACGCTTTTAATGTGTGACTCAGAGGAGAGAGTTGGGTCGAAGATAATACCCAGATTCTTTACCGTGTTGCCTTGTTTAATTGTTTGGTTGTCAAATGTTAGAGTTGTATTATTAAATAGAGGTTGGTGTCTAGCAGGACCGATAATCAGCATTTCGGTTTTTTTGGCGTTGAGTTGCAAAAAGTTAGCGGACATCCATTGTTTAATTTCATTAAGACACGCCTCTAGCTGACTACAATCCGACGTGTTGGTCAGCTTTAGGGGCATGTAGAGTTGGGTGTCATCAGCATAACAGTGAAAGCTAACACCGTATTTGCGTATGATGTCACCTAGCGGCAGCATGTAGATGCTGAAGAGTGAGGGCTGTCTCTGTAGAGTGATTTGCCCTGAAACCGGATTGAAAGTTTTCACATAGGTTGTTAGACGCTAAGTGTTCATTTAACTGCTCCGCAACAATTTTTTCGAGGATTTTTGAAATAAAGGGAAGGTGAGACACCGGTCGGTAGTTTACCATGAGGTCAGGGTCGAGGTTAGGTCTTTTAAGAAGAGGATGAATAACCGCTTTTTTGAATGCTAGGGGAACAGTGCCCGAGGAAAGTGATAAGTTTATAATATTTAACACTGATGGACCTAATAATACAAAGAGCTCCTTGATAAGTTTCCAGGAAGAGGGTCAAGTAAACATGTTGTTTGTTTTATTCCATTTACACGTTGTAACAATTCCTCTAATGTTTTTTTCTTCAAAATGAGAGAAACTATTTTGGAGGGCAGTATCCGCCGTATATACAATCATATCTGTGTCAGCTGAGTGGGTGGAGCTACTGGAAGGAGTCCCTTGTTGGGTTAGCGATGCTACCGTACTAAACAAAAATTTAGGATCGTTTTTATTACGGTGGATGAGATTTGAGTGATAATTAGTTTTAGCTAAGGTAAGCATGCGTTTATAAGTTATCAAACTATCACTCCATGCTTGATGGTGCACCTCAGGTTTAGTCGTGCGCCATTTGCGTTCCAGCTTTCTACATAATAATTTCTGAGTTCTAGTTTCTTCTGTAAACCACGGGGTATGCTTTTTTGGAGCCTTTTTTAACTTTAGTGGTGCTATGTTATCAATGGTTTCGCGCAGGGCGTCGTTAAAGTTGTTAGTGAGGTTATCAATAGAGCCCACATACTTTGGGAATGGTGCCATTACCGAAGGCAGTAGGCCAGCAAGAGTTGTCGTTGTGGCCGTATTAATGTTGCGGCTTTAATTTAATATACAAAATACAATACAATACAATAAATTTCAGAATCTACCCACCAAATACCCATTTACAATTTCATTTATAAATAAAAAAGGAATATTTAAATCCACCAAATCAGTCTCTGTATCCTATTATTCAAATGTTATTAAAATGTTGCATGTTGAAGATCTATGATAATCTCATCATATAT
This sequence comes from Nerophis ophidion, assembly GCF_033978795.1. Classification (NCBI taxonomy): domain Eukaryota; kingdom Metazoa; phylum Chordata; class Actinopteri; order Syngnathiformes; family Syngnathidae; genus Nerophis; species Nerophis ophidion. The sequence goes on from NC_084620.1 coordinate 22,691,003, forward strand.
ACAGAGGTCAAGATCAAAATTATGCAACTAATGTGAATTCCTCAACCATCAACTGGCTGCTTGACTTCATCTTGGACTGACCCCAATCTGTGAGAGTGGGCAACAACACCTCCAGTGCCATCTCCCTGTGCACCGGCTCCCCCCAGGGCTGCGTCCTGAGTCCGCTGCTGTTCACGTTGATGACTCACGACTGCTGAGCCAGGTCCACTACTAACCACATTGTAAAGTATGCGGATGACACGACAGTGGGGGGCCTCATCCGTGACAACAATGACATGGACTACAGGGAGGAGGTTAAACATCTGGTTTACTGGTGCAGAACCAACAACCTGGTCCTGAATGTCAACAAGACCAAGGAGATCATAGTTGACTTCAGGAAGCACCACTCCAGCCACACTCCACTCTACATCAACAGCACAGCGGTGGAGATAGTAAGCAACACCAAGTTCCTGGGAGTGCAGATAACTGACAATATAACCTGGTCCCTACACACCGGAGCTCTTGTTAAAAGAGCTCAGCAGCGAATGCCCTTTTTGCGTCGGATGAAAAGAGCACAGCTCCCTCCCTCCCCTCATTCTCACCACATTCTACAGAAGCACTATAGAGAGCCTACTGACCAAGAGCATCTCTGTCTGGACTGGAGCCTGCAATGCCTCAGACTGAAAGTCTCTCCAGAGAGTGGTGAGGACGGCGGAAAAGATATCAGGACTCCTTTTCCTCCTCTCCAGGAGATCGCAAAAAGCCACTGCCTGACCAGGGCTCAGAAAATCTGCAAAGACTCCTCCGGCCCCCACCAAGGACTGTTTTCACTGCTGGACTCTAGAAAGAGGTTCCGCAGCCTCCGAAGCGGAACCTCCAGGTTCTGTAACAGCTTCTTCCCTCAGGCCGTAAGACTCTTAAATGCATCATAATTAAATTAGCCCCTCAACTCCCCCCAAAATGGATTAATTCGCTGGAATAAAAAAGACAATATAACATACATCCATAAACGTGCACGCATGTGAAAAAGTGCAATATATTTATCTGTACAGTAATCTAATCTATTTATTTATTTATATATATTTATTTATTATATATATATATATATATATATATATATATATATATTTATATATTATTTATATATATTTATTTAATTATATATGCACCTTATTGCTTTTTTTTTTTATCCTGCACTACCATGAGTTTATGTAACGAAATTTCGTTCTGATCTGTGCTGAAAAGGTCAAATTTGAATGACAATAAAAAGGAAGTCTAAGTCTCTACGTCTAAGTCTATAAGGGGTGTGCTAAATGTACTAAGCATAATGTCGCAATAAATTTAGCTTCAAGCACTTTTTAAAAATGTTTAAACAATGTCATTCTTTTATAGAGCTATCAATCTCACTCCAGATCACCAGGCCTCGAGAAGCTATACTAAAGCTAGCACACTTTAGATGACAATTTTTCCCTCTTAATAAAGGTTTACTTCTAGTGTTATGTCTATGAGAAGAGGTGGTCACTGGAATGAGCTGGCAGAGTCTGGAATGTAATCCATATACTAAGCTATACATAATACAAGCACTGTGGAATCTGTTGCACTCTGTAAGCTTCAGAAGATTTTACCCGTAAAAAAGAGGATTTGAGGGAGCATTAAAGTTTCTTCTAGGACTATGAAGCGATCAACGGTATGCTTACTGTCACTGAGAGATCGTGTATTATTGCGCGGATCGTTTTCCCAGGATGCAGACAGAACTCCGGAGGTAACGTGCAGGCAGGGGCGGTTCTAGGCATGCTTATATGAGGGGGCAGTCGGAAATGTGAAGGGGGCATCATGTGTACACATCATGCTCCAGCACTTTTTTTTCTGTGCTTATAGTAACGATGCTTTTGTAACCTGGGTGACAAAACCCCATTAAATATCCTCAATTAAATATCGTTTTAAAACCCCATTGAATATTCTTTGTAATTAAATCTTCCTATTTAAATAATTGTATTTAAATATCCTCTCAAAACCCCATTGAATATTATTTCAAATTAAATATCTTTCTATTTAAATATCATTTTACTTAAATATCCTTTCTATTTAAATAACCTTTCAAATCCAGCTGGCTGACATCTAGAAGCAACCCTCAACACTCACTGCTGCCCAGTCAAGATCCAGTCAGTCTGTTGCTTTCAAACCCATGCCTGCTAATGTGTCTGGTAAGGGCCAAGGAGCGGGCAAGCAACCAAAGAACCCGTCTTCCGTTCCCAAGCCTTGTTACTGCTATCGGTGTGGTGAAGATGGTCACATAAAAACAAACTGTGATAATCCCCCGAGCTCTGCATTAGTCGCTGCCAAGAAGAAACGGTTCGCAGAAAAGCAACAAGACTGGCAAAGTTTTAACTCCTCATCAAGACCACCTTTAAACTAGAGTTGTGGGGCAAACTGGAACTGTTGTGGACCCACAATGTCCCAATCCAAAGAAGAAACATGTCAAATGTCAAGAAATGACGCAAAACACTACTGCTGTTTCATCCCGGTTACCTAAAGGCTTGGTCGGATCCCGCTGTACAGCAAACATCGAAATCGCTGGCGAAGAATTCAACTGCTTGTTGGACACCGGATCGCAAGTAACCACGATCCCAGTCTCATTCTACAACCAGCATTTTGCGGACCAGCCAATGAAACCCCTGCGTGACTTGCTGCAAGTTGAAGGAGCTGCGGGACAAGCTTTTCCGTATCTCGGATATGTGGAGATGGTGGTCACCTTTCCAAGAGAGTTCCTGGGAGCTAATTTTGATGTCTCAATGCTAGCACTGGTTGTTCCTGACGTCGAAACTCATCAGTCCCAGGTATTAATCGGCATGAATACACTGGAGCCGTTATACAACCAGCATATGAGGAGTGACTTCTCCAACTTCCAGCCGACGGCAAATGGCTACAGAGCAGTGCTGCAACTGCTGCAAATACACCACCAGCAACAACAACAAGGCTGTGACGGAGTTGTGAGGTTAGCCAGTAAGTCGCCAGTCCTCATCCCTGCTGGCCGCACCACCGTCATCGATGGCTCTACTTCCACCAGCATGCTGTTTCACGGTCAGTGGACGCTTGTGAAGCATCCCACCTCACCACTGCCAGGTGGGCTGTGTGTCAAAAATTATTTGATAATGCTCCCAAGCCAATCCCACAAGAAGATTCCTGTCATCCTGAGTAACGAGTCGGACCAGGATGTGACCATTCCACCTCTCTCCACCATCGCAGAACTTGCCGTGTCACCACAGATCTTGTCGCACAGCGTGTCAACAAGCTTCTCACCTTCTGACAGTCCTCACATCAATTTGAATCTCAATTTTGGAGAATCACCTATTCCATCAGAGTGGAAGGCAAGAATCGCAGAGAAACTCCATCAGATCCCGGATGTCTTCGCACTCAGTGAACTGGACTTTGGATGCACAAACAAGGTAAAACATCACATAAAGCTGAATGACGAAACTCCGTTCAAACACAGAGCCAGACCTATTCACCCTCATGACATCGAGGCTGTCTGACAACATCTCAGAGACCTGCTGGAGGCTGGTGTCATTCGTGAATCAGAGTCGCCATTTTCGTCACCAATCGTCGTGGTCTGTAAGAAGAACGGGGATATACGCTTGTGCATTGACTACAGGAAGCTGAACCTTCAAACGGTTAAAGACGCCTACCCCTTGCCAAATCTGGAGGAGTCTCTTTCCGCTTTGACCGGATCAAAATGGTTCAGCGTTCTGGATTTAAAATCTGGATACTACCAAATCGAAATGAAAGAAGAAGACAAAGCTAAGACAGCTTTTGTGACGCCCATCGGATTTTGGGAGTTCAACCGAATGCCCCAAGGGGTAACAAACGCTCCATCCACATTTCAGCGGTTGATGGAGAAAAGCATGGGGGATCTCCATTTAAAGGAAGTTCTGGTTTTCCTCGACGATCTGATCATATTTTCAGATTCACTAGAAGAACATGAGCGGAGGCTGCTGCGGGTATTACATCGTGTCAAGGAATATTGTCTGAAGCTCTCTCCTGCGAAATGTAAATTTTTCCAGACGTCTGTCAAGTATTCGGGACATATAGTTTCAGAGAAGGGAGTTGAAACCGATCCGGACAAAATCCTTGCTTTAAAAACATGGCCAATTCCAAGAACTTTGAAGGACCTTAAGTTGTTCCTGGGATTTGCTGGATATTACCGGAGGTTCATAAACGGGTATTCCGTCATCGCCAAACCACTCAATGATTTGACGCGGGGCTATACACCTACCTCCAAGTCCCGAAAAAGATCAAGTCCAGCAAAGTATCAGGACACAAAACAACCCTTCGGAGAGCGATGGACGCCTACCTGCCAGCAAGCTTTTGAAACACTCATTGACAAGTTGACCAGTTCCCCAGTCCTTGGCTTTGCCGACCCAAAAAGCCCATACATCTTGCATACTGACGCCAGCACCACAGGGCTTGGAGCGGCTCTTTACCAAGACCAAGAAGTCCAGCTGAGAGTAATTGCTTACGCCAGCCGGGGCCTGTCAGCGAGCGAATCGAGGTATCCGGCACACAAGTTAGAATTTCTTGCGCTGAAGTGGAGTGTGTGTGAAAAGTTTCATGACTACTTGTACGGAGCCAACTTTGTGGTAGTGACTGACAATAACCCACTCACTTATCTGTTAACATCGGCAAAGTTGGATGCTGCCAGTGATAGATGGCTTGCTGCCCTGTCCACCTACACTTTCAAGCTGCAGTATCGAACCGGGAAGCAGAACCTCGACGCCGACGCTCTATCACGCCGCTCTCACAAACAGCCTGCTGACCTGTCAGTACACAAAGACTGGGACCTGATCAACAAATTCAAGGAAAAACATGTTGTGGAACATAGTGAAGTGGAAGAACTTGACCCAGACATTGTATCTGCCATCTGCCACCGCTGTCTTGTCACCAGTCAGTCTAGAAGTTCCGCAGGAAGTCAAATTACCCTGGTCGAGTCTCTGAGTCTGTCAGCCGATGCAGTCCCTGACTGCTATGCCAGTGAAGACCATCATGGCCTACCAGTTGTTCCCGCTCTGTCACATCTGGACCTCAAGGAAAAGCAACGGGCTGATCCAGTTATCAGAGAGGTCATTCACCAGATGGACACTGGGGAAAAGGTTCTCCCAACAGCACAGAGGGAACTCCCGGACCTTGCGCTGTTGCTAAGGGAGCTGAATCGTCTCGAAATACAAGAGGACATCTTGTACCGGAGGAGGTATGACCGAGAACAATTCTCTTTTCAGCTGGTGTTACCAGAGGAGTTGAAGTCCGTAGTATTGACCAGTTTGCATGATGACATGGGTCATCTGGGCATCGAGCGGACTTTGGACCTCGTACGCACCCGTTTTTTCTGCCCCCGTATGGCAGCTGACGTAGAGAACAAGATCAAGACCTGCAATCGTTGTGTAAGACGCAAGGCACTTCCTGAAAGATCTGCACCACTCGTTAACATAAAAACGAGTCGTCCGTTGGAGTTGCTCTGCATGGACTACTTGTCACTTGAACCTGATCAAAGCAATATTAAAGACATTCTGGTTTTCACCGACCATTTCACAAAGTTTGCAATAGCCATACCAACCTCAATCCAAAAGGCAAGTACAGTGGCAAAGTGTTTATGGGAGAACTTCATTGTTTGTTATGCAATACCTGAACGTCTCCACACAGATCAAGGACCCGACTTCGAGTCTAAATCAATTAAAGAACTGTGCCAACTCGCTGGGATTGTAAAGACCAGAACAACTCCTTACCATCCTCGGGGAAACCCAGTCGAGAGGTTCAACCGGACCCTACTCAGCATGCTTGGGACCCTTGAGAACAAGAGAAAAGCGAAATGGAAGGAACACGTTAAACCGTTAGTGCACGCTTACAACTGCACGAGAAACGATGTCACCGGTTTTACGCCATATGAACTGATGTTTGGCCGTTCACCGCGACTGCCGGTTGATCTGGCCTTTGGCTTACCTGTGCGGGAAAGACAAGCCACCTCTCATTCCCAATATGTCGAGAACCTGCGGTCCAGACTTGAAGAAAGTTTTAAGATTGCTTCGAAGAATGCTGTTAAATCTGGCGGAAGGAATAAAACTCGTTTTGATCAGCGAGTCACTCCGTCGAGTCTGGAGGAAGGAGATAGAGTTCTTGTGCGAAATGTCAGGCTGCGTGGAAAGCACAAACTTGAAGACAAATGGGAGCATGACGTTTACATTGTTGTGAAGCGTGCCGGGGACCTGCCAGTATACACAGTTCGGCCTGAAAACGGGGCAGATGGACCCAATCGTACGCTCCACAGAGATCTACTCCTCCCATGCTCCTTTCTGCCAGCCAGTGGTGGTCCACACCCATTACCAGTTACACCACCACACCGCCCTGTAACCCGGAGCCAGAAGCCAGTAAATATTGATCAATCTGAAGACCTGGAGGAAGAGGAATGGAATCTACCTCAAGTTCTGATTCCGCCAACCACTTTTCAGTTTCAGAGTTCGGACGCTGTCGAACCCTCCGCTGACATATGCACTCAGCCGCTGCCCAGGGCTGTGTATTCCTCACCTGTGCCTTCAGTCATTCCTGTCGATCCTGTTTCAGAAACTGTGCACTTACCTGCCGATGGAGAGTCCTCTGCTAAGACTGAAGCTTCTTTACTTGTGGAAGAAGAGGAACCAGAGCCTGGTGAAAATCCACCTGAGCCTGTAGAAACACCACTAACCAGTCTATTTGATGAAGACCCATCTGTGGATGAACCAGAACTCCTTGATCAAGCAGAGGCATCACCCTGCCAAACCGAGCCGTTGCTCAGTCCAGCAGAATCACTACCTAAAGCTGCGAACTCGCCTGATCTTGTTGTTAAAACCACGCCTGTGATCAGCCGTCCTAGTCGTCAGCGTAAACCTCCAAATCGCCTTCAATATGCGGCATTAGGTATTCCTCTCATTTCTGTTGTTCAGACGCTATTTCAGGGTTTAGTCGATGCCTACGGTGAAGCGTTCACTACCTATGCAGCAAACCACCTTTTAAAATCGGATATTTGCGACGGTTAGCATGCATCCGGGGTTGCATGATCTAAAGGGGGGAGGATGTAACCTGGGTGACAAAACCCCATTAAATATCCTCAATTAAATATCCTTTTATAACCCCATTGAATATTCTTTGTAATTAAATCTTCCTATTTAAATAATTGTATTTAAATATCCTCTCAAAACCCCATTGAATATTATTTCTAATTAAATATATTTCTATTTAAATATCATTTTACTTAAATATCCTTTCTATTTAAATAACCTTTCAAATCCCAATTAAATATCCTATTTATTTTCGTGTCTTTGCATGCGTCTTTACGTCACGCGGTCACGTGACCTATTGCGGGAAGCATAAAATCCAGTAGTGGGCTGCTTCCAGGAAGAGCGAGAGGGACGTTTCTGCAGGTATGTGACTCGGTTTTGACACTAATTACTAACTAAGCTTTTAACTGAAATGTAGTAATGTCGAACTGCAGGAGCCAACTACTGAAGCCGTGGGTCGTCGTGCGAGAGTGTTTAAGTGTGATTTATCTGCGGAATTGGTGAGTTGCATCTGTGTAGCTTAGCCGCTACATTCATTTTGAATGGAGCGGTTAGCGTCTGCTTATATGCCTGTTTCTTTGAATATAGTAAACTGAATGAAACATTAGCACTCTCAACAATTGTCTGATTTGTTTCTGGGTTGCGTTAATTGTTTGATGGTTGTCAATGCTATGCATCCAATGCATTTTATGATGCAGTCCAGTGAACCACTGTCTGCTATGCACTTTATTTGTGGTTGCAATTGGTAGATTTTGATATTAGAGAATTAAAATTTTGATATAAAAATTATTATATTATTTATTCTAATTGGATTCATGAATTATTGTACAATATTAAGAAATATGCTTGCTATTTGAATACAGTAGTATTATTTAGTATCTGAATGTATTTTGTGTGCGCGCACTGGAAAATTGACTGGTCCTGCCCTTGTTGTACAGGCCATGTTGGATGGCGAGCTAGAGTCTGAAACTTTATGCCTGGAACCGAACCAACCGAACTGAATCCACCCAACCGAGCCGGGCGGGTAGGAGGCTCCTCAGCAGCCGCTCTGTTTTTTTCCTTTGGTTTTTCATAACGCAACAAGTTCATTTCTGTCCTCCCTGAACTTTCACATTTACCCGTTACCTTCACTAAAACCCCTCTGGACACTGCCACCACAACGTGGACTTTGCGAGGTCGTTTAATGAACTGTCGTGTTGCGCCTATACCATTCTTGGTAAAAACAAGGACTGAATCAAGTACTGTATCACATTGTAAATATTGAACGTTCTGTAATTTATGTTGAAAATGTGAATGGCCATTCGAATTTACATGTCTTTTTGTTGTTTATTTTTCCTATAATTCTTTAATATAATTTGGTACCATTTAAACTTAAAACCTGTGTTCAGTCTTCATTACTCTCCATTCCTAGAGCTGAATTTAGTTTCTTCTGATCTAGCCCAGTTATATAATTCATTGTTCACTTAATACTTGTACAGTGCTTTATTTAAGTAACATACAGGCTACACTTTCTTCATTGAAGTGGGTCTTTAGCTATGTGTCCAACCCCAACCTGGAGTAGTGGATTGCACTTTGTCAGGCTTCTACCTTCAGACCTGTCCAACTTGGGTGTCCCACCTGAAGACTAAGCTCCTGCTGGTGTAGCTCTCACGGTCACTGAGGCACGCAAACCCCCTGACCACAATAAGGTGGCAGTACCTCAGGGGGGGAAATATTAACAGCGCTGCCATATTTCCGACAGGGGAAACAGAAGCAGGCGTCTCGCACCACAGAATACTCTAGCCATGGTCGTGTGCGGTACCAGGCAGGATTGAATGATCTTAATGTTGTACCAAATGCACGCTTTGGGTAGCCACCCAGTATTGGCTAGGGTAGTGCGTTGCCATTTAAGTCACTGGGTACTAGCTGAGCAGGCTGCTTTGGGGGAGCGCTTGTTGGGGGGACGGAGGGAGCTGGTGCAGGAGAAACAGTGCTTGCTGGTGCTAAAGGTGCAGTATTGCTAGCTGCTGTCCCTGATGTACTAGCAGTAGCATCATTGCTACTATTACATGCAGGAGCAGGACTAGACTTTTTAAATGCTCTGAAAAATGGATGCATTACAGAGCATTAACTTTCTCTTTGTGAGCTGCTGGAAGCTGGAGCAGAAAATAAGTAAGCTTGAACAACAACAGAAAAAACCCGCTGTGATTACATGAAGAAAAACAACAACAGTACAGGACTACAGCCTGGGGCGGGACTTTAGTAGGGGTCTGTCAGACACAGGTCACTTGTCTTCAGTTTGTCACATGTAGCGGACGTGGGCACTCATCTGGGCACAACATCCATTCACTCCAATATATGTGTGTTGCCCACTTGCTTGTAAATTGATGAAAACGGCTGTGTTTTTGTTTTTAGGTTGCCTTGGTCATATCAAATGAAACTTATAATTTGTTTATTACAAAATGTAGATTGAAACATTAAAGGTTGACTATGTAGAATTACAAGAAAAACAACAGAAAAAGAATTCCAGCAGTCGATTGCCAGACCGTTGCTAAGTAAAATGGGCCGTTGCTAGGGACTCCGCTCTGAACAGAAGACAGCAGAGGAGGACTGCTAAGCAGGATATATACCTTATGTTTCATTTTTACCGTCATTAACAGCATCATAAATGACTTGTAGCTTGTTACAGGGACATTGGAGGCTCTCTGCCTTCCAAACCACTGCTGCTCAGAGCCTCCGCTGTCACTGCTCTCGTCAAGTTGTAAAAAAAAAAAAAAAAAAGGAACTCCGTAGCACCGAAAGTCCGCGACAATAAACGTGTTTATGACAGATAAGACTACACAAATACACCCATCCTAACAAGTATATGATAAATGTAGACAACTTTTCCTTTTCTTTTACTTTCATACTGCAACAGTGATTGTATGTTTACTGAGGGCTGAGGGGTGTGTGCGGGTGTGTGTCTGCTGCTCAGCCTGTGGAATGTTGAATACACGCACAGCAGAGGGAGGGAGGAGAGGGAAGCCGACACTACTATATCGGGTGTGTCCCTTTTTCGGCGGATTTTTCCGCTAGTGCAGATAATTTTGTCAACTTGTAATGTAGTAATTTTGTCAGTTTATTAAAATTTGCTTTCTCAAATTATGATTTGAGGAGGCAAGACATTTATTTAAGGGGCCAGAGAGCCCCCTCTTGCCCCTGCGTAGAGCCGGCCATGCGTGCAGGTAAGACAATGATTTATTTACCATAAATCAGTCAAAATCCAAAAATACAGCGAAATGAAAAAAACACAAGAAAATCATGCCGATTGCACGGGAAGCTAAGGGAATAGCTAACAGGAAGACTTAGCATTTGTTCAGCAATCAAATTATATACCTACGTAACTTATTGCATAGTGCAAACAAGACAGCCAGACTAAGTGAGGTGAAAAGCAGGAATAAATAGCTCTCTGATTAGTGCCCGGGAGCAGGTGAGCATTCCGAAAACTAATCAGAGGCAGGTGAAAATAATAAGCCTCCATGGCAACTAAAACACAAACCCAGGGGTGCTAAAAAAAGAACGAAGGTAGTCAAACTAAAATAAAACGTGATTTGGGCAACGGATCATGAAAGTTTACACTGTGAGGTCCGGAGAGCAGGCTCGACTTAACCTCAGGGAAGTTCCTGGGGCTGAGGGAGACCTGGGGGGCACCCTCAAACCTCAACAACCCCTTAGTCCCTCCACCTCAAACACGCCCCCTCCACCTGCCCAAAAACATCGTGGTTTCACTCAACAGAACAACAACGTTGCAAAAATGTCACCCATTTACTTAACATGAGGTAACCCATGGTGCAGGTGGAGGCGGTCTAGCTGGGTGTTGCGGTGGAGGAGGCCGCATAGGTGGTGGCGGCTTAGCGGGTCGAAAGACCGGTGTAGAGGTCTGGCGGGTGGTTCCGGCTTGGCGGGCCGGAAAACCAGTGGAGGAGGTCTAGCAGGAGGCTGGGGCTTAGCGGGACGCAGCTGTGCTACCTCCGTAGCACAGTTACCAGCACTAGCTCCCCCCCTCAAGACACGAATCCCAGATGCGCTCCCCGTGGTCAGAGACTGACCCCAAAGGTGGGTGGTGGGAGGTCAGGAGTGGGGTGGATTCCACCTCTTTGGATTGTCCTAGGTGTATATTGTTCTGAGCCGCCAGGAATTGCTCCTCCAGCTCATCCACCCAAGCAGGACTGTACTTTTCTAGATGTGTTTCAAAATCTGGCGAGGTTGGGGCAGGAAATAGGCCGAGGAGTGGGCGGAGCTTGAACCACAGGTAGTGGGGCCAAGCTCACTGGGGGCGGGACTTGAAAAACATAAGACTGAAGAGATTTAATTTTAGAAAAAGTTAGTTAAAGTTAAAGTACCAATGATTGTCACACACACACTAGGTGTGGCGAAATTATTCCCTGCATTTGACCCATCACCCTTGATCACCCCCTGGGAGGTGAGGGGAGCAGTGGGCAGCAGCGGTGCCGCACCCGGGAATCATTTATGGTGATTTAACCCCCAATTCCAACCCTTAATTCTGAGTGCCAAGCAGGGAGATAATAGGTCCCATTTTTATAGTCTTTGGTATGACTCGGCCGGGATTTAAACTCACGACCTACCGATCTCAGGGCGGACACTCTAACCACTAGGCCAGTGATTATCATATGGATTACCAACTGGACGAAATAGGCTGTTTGCAGAGGGAAAAAAAAACGCATCTAAAAAAAATGTAGAGTGTGTGACGTCATCCTTAGTGGGAGGGGTGACGTCAACACGGGGAAGAGGAGGAATGTCCATGGCGGAGGTTTGCTCTGGCCTCACAGTCCAGTCAGAAGAGTGTTTGGAAAAACGAAAAGTGAATTTACCAAACTTCAAAGAGGGATACTGGGCTGTTGTTGGCGAGCTTTTGTCCGGAGAAGAAGTCTTCGGGAGCGGCGGGTCTTTGCGAGGCGAAGACTCTAGATGGTCCACTGCGAGGTGATGTGTTGCTTGATTCAATCTGTCACGCGGTGCTCGCATCGTGGATGCACATTGTGTCATCCCAAGATGCACAAGGACCAGACAGGCAGGAATAGCAGGTGAGACTGGATTTAATATACAAAAATACAAGAACACTGGTACAAAACAGACAAAAGAAAGTGTGTGCCTACGCACGAGAAGCTAACGCTAAACATAGCAATGGAGTCCAAAAGTCCAAAGATGACGTGCCGAGCGCACGAGAAGATAAGGCGAAACTTAGCACAAGTATATACAAAGACGAAATACCAACGTGAGCGTTTCATAGAGCATACAACAAATAAAGAAAGAACTGAGGTAGAAGGCAGGCTTAAATACTAAGGCAATCAATGAAACCCAGGTGCGCGTCAAAGGCAAGAGCAGGTGGAACAAATACGAAACCATGGTAACAAGAATAAAACAAGTAAGTGCACAACTCGGAACTGGAAGATTCCAAAACAATCAAAAAACACAAAATGACTCAAAAACCAAAATAATATATGATCTGGGCGGCGGATCATAACAAGATCCAGCAGAAAATAGAAATTATAAACAAAGAGAGGTAACTAACATAAAAGCGGTTGGACAAATAAAAACAAAACTGGATTTTGGACGCTGGTGGACTGTATTCGGCCCACGGGCCGCGGTTTGGGTAACAATGATACAAACCCTGTTTCCATATGGGTTGGGAAATTGTGTTGGATGTAAATATAAACGGAATACAATGATTTGCAAATCTTTGCGAACCCATATTGAATTGAATGCACTACAAAGACAAGATATTTGTGGTTCAAACTCATAAACATTATTTTTTTTGCAAATAATAATTAACTTAGAATTTCATGGCTGCAACACGTGCCAAAGTAGTTGGGAAAGGACATGTTCACCACTGTGTTAAATCTTCTTTTCTTTTAACAACACTCAATAAACGTTTGGGACCTGAGGAAACTAATTGTTGAAGCTTTGAAAGTGGAACTCTTTACAAATCTTGTTTGATGTAGAGCTTCAGTCGTTCAACAGTCCGGGGTCTCCGCTGTCGTATTTTACGCTTAATAATGCCCCCCACATTTTCGATGGGAGACAGGTCTGGACTGCAGGCGGGCCAGGAAAGTACCCGCACTCTTTTTTTATGAAGCCACGCTGTTGTAACACTTGTCTTGCTGAAATAAGCAGGGGCGTCCATGATAACGTTGCTTGGATGACAACATATGTTGCTCCAAAACCTGTGTGGACCTTTCAGCATTAATGGTGCCTTCACAGATGTGTAAGTTACCCATGCCTTGGGCACTAATACACCCCCATACCATCACAGGTGCTGGCTTTTGAACTTTGCGCCTATAACAATCGGAATGGTTATTTTCATCTTTGTTCTGGAGGACACCACGTCCTCTGTTTCCAAATGTAATTTGAAATGTGGACTCGTCAGACCACAGAACACCTTTCCACTTTGCATCAGTCCATCTTAGGTGAGCTCGGGTCCAGCCAAGCCTACGGCGTTTTATGATATTGTTGATAAATGGGTTTGGCTTTGCATAGTAGAGTTTTAACTTTCTCTTACAGATGTAACGACCAACTGTAGTTACTGAAAGTGGTTTTATGAAGTGTTCCTGAGCCCATGTGGTGATATCCTTTACACACTGATGTCGGTTTTTGATGCAGTACCGCCTGAGGGATCAGACGTCCGTAATATCATCGCTTACTGGCTGTGATTTCTCCAGATTGTCTGAACTTTTTGATGATTTTACGGACCGTAGATGGTAAAATCCCTAAATTCCTTGCAATAACTCGTTGAGAAATGTTGTTCTAAATGTGCTTACAAAGTGGAGACCCTCACCCCATCTTTCTTTGTGAGTTACTTAGCATTTCATGGAAGCTGCTTTTATACCCAATCATGGTACCCAACTGTTCCCAATTAGCCTGCACACCTGTGGGATGTTCCATATAAGTGTTTGATGAGCATTCCTCAACGTTATCAGTATTTATTTCCACCTTTCCCAACGTCTTTGTCACGTGTTGCTGGCATCAAATTCTAAAGATTTTTTGCAAAAAAACATTTTTTATCATTTTGAACATCAAATATGTTGTCTTTGTAGCATATTCAACTGAATATGGGTTGAAAATGATTTGCAAATCATTGTATTCCGTTTATATTTACATCTAACACAATTTCCCAACTCACATGGAAACGGGGTTTGTATATACTCTAGCTTGTGCAGTAATAAAAGACAATCAAGAAAATAAAATATGGGGAAAAAAATTAAATAACAATAATGTAATAGATAGTATATAAAGTACAAACATTTTTACAGAATATAAAGTTTAGTGATCAAGGAAAAACAAAGCAAATAAAATATGTTAAAATAAAGGATTGCAAATTAAAGAAAAAAATAATTAAAAGTCTATAACAGAAAATAAATATAATTAATAATACATAAAAAATAAACTATGTTAAATAAGAGAATAAAGGAAAAGACAGAGTAATACAAACCTGACAGAAATGTAATTCATCAATAAATGCTGGCTATAGATATGCCAAAAAACTATAAAGAAGGATCAATTGAGGAAACATAATAATGATATTGTTGATATTGCCATTCATCAGTGTCCCAATGTCATTATTATGGTGTTCCCTAAAAATGCATTATTTTGTGTGTTAGTATGTTGTGTCTTTCATTTTTATAGGAATAACTATAATGATAAATTGTACTGGAAGGAAGACTGATAAGCAGTCTTGTTGGAGGAATAGAGGAGATGGCGGTAGATGAGGCGCCTGATAAACAATGACAAAAGCGTTAAGAAAAAAGACAGTGACAAGTGCGACAAAAGAAGCGCGTGCAGGATATATTTAACACATCTTGCCTCTGCAGCCATAGAAATACTGTAAAGCAGAGATGGGAGATGACTTTTCCTCACAAGTTATCAGAAAAATGGGGAATAAGCTATTTCTTTGGACTGGTGATGAGTCAAGCTCCTTTTGACAGCCTTGTCTGACTCCTCCATCTTTAATAATAGTGCTGTTTAAAGGGCACGCTGACGCCTTAGATCGGCGCTGTAAAGAGTACGTTTTGGCACGTGGTCTCCCCTGACGAGAATCCCAGATGGATGCGTTTACCCAAACACTGACTGGTCCGTCACAAAAGCAAGGGTTCTGAAACGAGCGGCGCCCGTCAAAGAAGTGGAGCGCTGCAGGCACAGCTGTTCGGCATGACAACAGGGGAGACAGTCTGGACACTTGTTACTTAATTATTTAAGATGACACATCATGCAGATCACTCCCCGCCTCCCACATGGGGGAAGATGAGTGCGCTCACAGTGATAGACCCCCAAAATCGGCTGTGCACACCAGATGGAGTCATGCACACATGCACTGAGTGGTGGGCGAACACTTATGGCGGCACTCTCCAAAATGCGGCCTGGGCTCCACTTGTGGCAGCTACATTTTCCATTGGCTGGCTGTATATAATTGTGCAGTGGCCAGCAGGGCACACAGAACTGATCCAAAACAAAAACACTAAGCCTCCATTAAAGGACACCAATTATGCATGTTGAGTTGATGATTTCTACTGGGAAGTCAGAATTTCCGACATCCTTGTCGAGGTCGGATTTCAGACCCAGAAAGTTGGAGCATTCTCACCACCTCCGAGTTTTTCAGAATCAGAAATCAGAAATACTTAAATAATCCCCGCGGGGAAATTAAGATTTTCAGCACAATCCCTTTCAAGATCAGACAAACATTACAGGGAGACAGAACAGGATCGCTGACAGGTCTGTCAACGTCCTGCGCCCCATACAAAAATGGTGAGAAACAGGTAAACACTGGGCATCGGGGTGAGAAACAAAAAGTCAGTCTAAGCCTGGGCCCCTGGAGAGGGTGTCCAGACTGTAAACCAAGGGGAAAAAAACTCATAGCCATAGCACACATAATAATAATAATAATGATGGATTACATTTATATGGTGCTAGACACTCAAAACTCTTCACAAAAAAGTGTGAACCCATCATTCATTCACACCTGGTGGTGGTAAGCAACATTTGTAGCCACAACTGCCATGGGGTAGACTGACGGAAGAGTGGCTGCAAGTTTGCGCCTACAGCCCCTCTGACCACCACTTATCATTCATTATTCACTCACCAGTGTGAGCAGCACTGGGGGAAAGGGTCAAGTGTCCTGCCCAAGGACACAACGGCAGCGATTTGGATGGTAAGAGGCGGGGAGCTAACCTGTAACCCTCAGGTTTCTGGCTCTACCCACTACGCCAGCTCTGCGCAAAATAAGGCCCGGGGGCCACATGCGGATCGTTAAGCTTTTCAAACTGGCCTGCCGGACATTCCTAAATATTTTTTTTAGATCTCTAAGATGGAAAGTGTAGCTGCCATTATGATGTGCAGTGATGTTTTCAAATGACAATAAGTTTTGAACAATACAACATACAAACCCCGTTTCCATATGAGTTGGGAAATTGTGTTAGATGTAAATATAAACGGAATACAATGATTTGCAAATCATTTTCAACCCATATTCAGTTGAATATGCTACAAAGACAACATATTTAATGTTCAAACTGATAAACCTTTTTTTGTGTGTAAAATAATCATTAACTTTAGAATTTGATTCCAGCAACACGTGACAAAGAAGTTGTGAAAGGTGGCAATAAATACTGATAAAGTTGAGGAAAACTCATCAAACACTTATTTGGAACATCCCATAGGTGT
The DNA here is from genome assembly GCF_033978795.1 of Nerophis ophidion. NCBI lineage: Eukaryota > Metazoa > Chordata > Actinopteri > Syngnathiformes > Syngnathidae > Nerophis > Nerophis ophidion. The sequence goes on from NC_084620.1 coordinate 22,707,757, forward strand.
GCAGGCAAATTGGGAACAGGTGAGTGCCATGATTGGGTATAAAAACAGCTTCCATGAAATGCTAAGTCATTCACAAACAAGGATGGGGTGAGGGTCACCACTTTGTAAGCAAATTGTCGAACAGTTTTAGAACAACATTTCCCAACGAGCTATTGCAAGGAATTTAGGGATTTTACCATCTACGGTCCGTAAAATCATCAAAAGGTTCAGAGAATCTGGAGAAATCCCTGCACGTAAGCGATACTATTACGGATCTTTGATCCCTCAGGCAGAACTGCATCAAAAACCGACATCAGTGTGTAAAGGATATCACCACATGGGCTCAGGAACACTTCATAAAACCACTGTCAGTAACTACAGTTGGTCGCTACATCTGTAAGTGCAAGTTAAAACTCTACCAAACGGGCGGAATAGCTCGGTTGGTAGAGCGGCCGTGCCAGCAACTTGAGGGTTGCAGGTTCGATTCCCGCTTCCGTCATCCTAGTCACTGCCGTTGTGTCCTTGAGCAAGATACTTTACCCACCTGCTCCCAGTGCCACCCACACTGGTTTAAATGTAACTTAGATATTGGGTTTCACTATGTAAAGCGCTTTGAGTCACTTTTGAAAAGCGCTATATAAATATAATTCACTTCACTTCACTACCATGCAAAGCGAAAGCCATTTATCAACAACACAAAGGAACGGTGCTGTCTTCACTGGGCCTGAGCTCATCGAAGATGGACTGATGCAAAGTGGAAAAGTGTTCTGTGGTCTGACGAGTCCACATTTCAAATTATATTTCGAAACTGTGGACGTGGTGTCCTCCGGAACAAAGAGGAAGATAACCATCCGGATTGTTATAGGCGCAGAGTTCAAAAGCCAGCATCTGTGATGGTATGGGGGTGTATTAGTGCCCAAGACATGGGTAACTTACACATCTGTAAAGGCACTATTAATGCTGAATGGTCCATACAGGTTTTGGAGCAACATATGTTGTCATCCAAGCAACGTTATTATGGATGCTCCTGCTTATTTCAGCAAAACAATGCCAAGCCATGTGTTACAATGCCGTGGCTTCGTAGTAAAAGGGTACTTTCCTGGCCCGCCTGTAGTCCAGACATGTCTCCCATCGAAAATGTGTGGCAGAAAGTTGTAAAGCTTAGTGATATATCACATATGTAAGATTGTATGTGTTTAATGTTTTTTTACCCTTCACATTCATATTTTGCCCTGTTTGTTGCATTTGGCTTGATTGTAAAATATGTCGATTGAGAGGGGGTGTGAGGGGGTGTTCATATGTTCTCAATATTCAGGGTTTTATCGTTCATCGAAAAAAAAATACCATTCCGTTTTTAAGGTGGTCTGTCATAAAATTGTTAGCATTCAATCAGACTTTATTGTGAGTTTTTTTATTAGTTTTCCTAAAAATAGATATACCGGCCCCCACACACATTTTTTTCCTAAAACTTCGCCCCCGAGTCAAAATAAATGGCCAGGCCTGCACTGCGCTATGCCGCCCCTACATAAACATGTGTGTAAGAAGGACACATCAAAGAACACAAAGGACATTAAAGACATTAAAAGAGCAGAGCTGATGCAACCAGCCACTTCTACACACAACCACAAAAGTAAAACCACAACAACAACAACAAAACATATACACTGTGTTGGCCTCTGCGGTGTTCCGCCCCATCGTCTGCTGGGGTACAGGGAGCATAGACAGAGACAGGAGTAGACCCAACAAAGCAACCGGTGTCCAGTCCAAGGAGACCGAGGTGTCCGATACCTGCTCATTCAGCTGAGACACTGTGAAGCTTGTCCTGTCTCTTCATTCGCATCTCTTCCAGTCTCTCCAAATGGACTCTGGTGTGGCAGAGACCCAGCAGCTGGTCTCCATTGCCAAAAGGCTCCCGGGAGGCACATCCAAAAGTCCACAAAAAAGCACAGCAGAAGTCACGAAAGTGCCAGCCCTTGTCACACAGTCCCAAAGGGTCCCGAACCAAAAGGCAAAAAAAAAAATAAGAAATACATGACAACAAGAGGGAAACATCGGGAACACAAAAAGATGACACAAGAGCACAGAGTTCCTGCCTGCAAAGATGGCTGCTCTGGATGTAAACAATCACGTCCGCTTCTATAAAATCCATTAATAGCCGTTCTGATTAGTTTTTGTCGCAGTAAATCAGTCATACACGATTTATTGTTGGATGTTTAAATATGTTAACATTACTGTTATGTAAACTACATTTATTTCATGTTTTACATACGTCGCCAGCAATAGTGTATCTGTTTCCACTGCATCCACCGTGCTTGAAAGTTGTTGAGAGAGTCCATGTTTTCTCATAAGTTGTTTATATTCAGACGAGGCAAGCACAGAAATAGCTTTTGTGGATGTGGCCATCTTGATATTTCGACCTGGTAACTTGAACACTCACAACTCTGCTGTGACGCCATTCCGAGCTCCGAGTTCCGACTTCCAAGTTCCGGGGTTAATCCCTGTACATGAATCTGTATACTATATTTCAGGGGTGTCAAACGTACGGCCCGCGAACAGGTTTTATGTGGCCCGCACAATGAGTTTGCTAAGTATAAAAATTAACCTGAAGTTGTTGAATGAAAGAAACTGTAAAGCTTGTGCGGCATAGCGATGAATTTGTTCCTCCGAGAATGCGTCGGGCAAAAACACAGCGTGAGGTAAGAAATAAAGATTTATTAAACTCAAAACAGGCTAGAACAAAAACACTGGTGTTAATAGAAAGGCAAACAAATGGCGCTATCATGGAAGCTAGGAATATAAATAGAAAAAACTAAAATTGGCACGAAGGCACAAAAAGGGAAAACAAAATGACTAGCATGAAGGCTAGGAATGAAATAAACTGCAGCGCGAGAGCTAGCGGGAAATAGAATGAAACACACGATATCAAGTCTTGCATGAGAGCAAATTAGAGTCCGACAATGACTGAGTAGAAAGGGTTGGCTTATATAAGGATGATGATTAGTAAAACAGGTGTGCCGGAACCGAGAGTAGCAGGTGGAAATAATATGTAACCATGGTGACAGACTAAACAGGAAATAAGGAGGTCAAACTACCGAAATGTGATACAGAAAATGGAACACAACAACAATCTGGAACGATCCGAGCAGCGGATCGCAACAGAAGCAACTGTTCTAAATGTATCCACTGGATGTCACAATAGCAATTCTTTGTATATTTGTAAATGATGCTACATATCTACAAAATAAACCACATTATGTTAGTACATTAGTCAAGGAAAATGATCAAATTACATAAATAACATCATGTAATTTGATTTTGATATATTTTTTTTATCTTTATAGATTAAAAAAAAACACCAATGCGTTGACTGATTAACATTCTCAAATACTTTATTAAGAAAATATAAATAATGACAAATAAAGATCAAATACTACTAACCGCAACATGTAAGTGTAAAAAAAACAAATGATAAATGATAAATGGGTTGTACTTGTATAGCGCTTTTCTACCTTCAAGGTACTCAAAGCGCTTTGACACTACTTCCACATTTACCCATTCACTCACACATTCACACACTGATGGAGGGAGCTGCCATGCAAGGCGCCAACCAGCACCCATCAGGAGCAAGGGTGAAGTGTCTTGCTCAGGACACAACGGACGTGACGTGGTTGGTTCTAGGTGGGATTTGAACCAGTGACCCTCGGGTTGCGCACGGCCACTCTCCCACTGCGCCACGCCGTCATAACATTATGATTTGTACTAGAGCTGGGCAATATGGCCTTTTTTTAATATGTCGATATTTTTAGGCCATATCGCGGTATACGATAAATATTACAATATTTTCCTTGGCATTGAATGAACACTTGATGCATATAATCACAGCAGTATGATGATTCTATATGTCTACATTAAAACATTCTGCTTCATACTGCATTAATATATGCTACTTTAAACGTTCATGCAGAGAGGGAAATCACAACTAAGTCAATTGACCAAAAGTGTATTTATTAAAGTTGTTAAGCAATGGCACAAAAATTCATGTCATTTCCAAAACAAAAAGTCCAAGATTGTCAGAGACATTTTAAGTGTCAAATAAAAATGAGCTGCATAATAGGAAATCAAATGGTATCTGTCCTTCACTATGTGGTAGGTTACTACTATTATGAAATTCTCTTCATTCTCTAGCGAGTGACTTTTCAATTGATGCTACATATTAGCAGTAATGCTACTTTTTATAGCAACGCTTTTGCCCTACACTTAAGAAATTACGGTTGTCTGTTTGACATATTCCCACTTGAAACTGAACCACCACCAAACGATGGACCCCCTGCTGTTTTTATTGGGAATGAAGTTTTCCTTCATTTGTTACCAGATTTGCACCTTCTTTCTCTCGTATTGCCACACGTACGGCTACGTTAGCATCACAGCTAACATTACCCAGTCTGCTACCTCTCTGCTGAGCGAGGGCGTATACGTATGTGACGTATGACATGATAGTATGTGACGTGTGTAAGTTTGTGCGCCTGCTTGTCTGTGAAAAGGAGAGGCAGGAAAGAGTGAGAATAGCCTGTAGTGTAATGCCCGCAGCTAAAAGCAACTGCGTGAGAACGTATACTCGAATATTACGATATAGTCATTTTCTATATCGAACAGAGACAAACCCGCAATATATTGTGATATCGATATATCGCCCAGCCCTAATTCGTACATTTTCAGAATGTGCATGTTCTATTTTCAAACAAAGAAAACAATCTGAAGTTGTCTTTATTTTTAAGTTATCCTCCTTTGATTTTACCAATCTGGCCCACTTGGGAGTAGATTTTTATTCATATGGTGCCTGATCTAAAATGAGTTTGACACCCCTGCTTTATTTCCAAGAGTGCACCAGTAGCAGCAAACAGGTCCTTGTCACCTAATCAGTCTTCATCACTGATGTAGAGCACCTGGGGCGAACTGGGCGAAAGCTCAGTCAGTCAAAGAAAGAAACTTCCGAGGAAAGAAGCCCCATGTCTACACATGACTTCAGTCTAAAAACGCCAATGGTCAGTGAAATGTTTTCATTGCTTTCATGGGGTTTAAAATGTTGCCTAATAATGTCAGGTTTGTGTTTGAATGCTGCGTGATTTGTGAATGATTGCACTGCAGCATTTACGTCATTGATTTAGTGTTAAATGAGTTTTTCATTAAGATATGTCATTTTTGAGTTTGGGAAACTAAAAGAATAGAATACAGAGTAAAAACGCTACAATTTTGTTAAATGGTAAAACTTTATTGAATGGTGTTTTGTATCTTATCCCTCAATTTCTCCGCGGGGTTTGATAAAGTACTTCTGATTCTGATATTCATTTAGTTTAAAAATCTTAAAATGTGAACACTTTATGACATAATATTTTTTGTTCCATTAAAAATGCTTTAAAAGGAAATGGGAGCAAACTATTCTGCCACTAAATCACTTTAAAAAGTGAAGTGAATTATATTTATATAACGCTTTTTCTCTAATGACTCAAAGCGCTTTACATAGTGAAACACAATATCTAATTTTTACATTTAAACCAGTGTGGGTGGCACTGGGAGCAGGTGGGTAAAGTATCTTGCCCAAGGACACAACGGCAGTGACTAGGAAGGCGGAAGCGGGGATCGAACCTGCAACCCTCAAGTTGCTGGCACGGCCGCTCTACCAACCGAGCTATACCGCCCATGCATTTAAAAACCGCCAACAATGCTTTTATTTACGTTCCGTAACCTGTATGAAAACCGAGCAGTAGCAACTTTATTTTTGTTAGAGCAAACGATGAGGAACTGTTTTTCTAGCGTAGTAACACATCGCCTTGCGACGACATGCGACAGTATGCTTTTAGGGTGGGGCAGGCTTGATCTCTTTGAAGAAAACCTGACTGACATGTATTATACCGACAGCGTTTCGAATCAATTTCATTCAGGTGAAACCAACATTAGTTACGTCAGTATAATTTAATTTTGACGTTACGTTGATTGCAGATTTTGGATCGGATGATGTTTTAAGTAAAAGTGGACTTCACTGCGGTATGTTGTTGGAGTTGTAGCCAAATGTGTATGACCAAATATCGTATATTGAGAGATGATCCATCACATGCTGATGTACAGCACACACGATGTGCTACACAAAGTACATTTTCAGTCAGTCATATCGTCTTCTTTTTGTCACTTTAAAAAAAATACAGAGGACATGACCTCGATGTCCTCGATGGTAGTTACGCCATGTATACTTGCAGTGTGTATGTAAAACGTTGATGGGGGTTTTGAAGTTGTTTTAGAGGGCTTTAAGGGCTGCAAAGGTGACTCGCTTTAGTTACATCGTTTCAGCGTTTTTCATCATTTTTAAAATCCTAAAAAAAAGACATTTGTTGTTGTGTCTCATAATGATTGTGAAGAATAGGCAACATTCCAAAAAAAGTGCAGTTCCCCTTCAAATGGGACAAGTCTTTCTCTTTTCTGTGTGTTCGAAATAGTGAACATTATAGAGCACTCTAAAAAACAAACATTACTAACAATGGCAGACTTCATGTGAGCGACGACGATGATAGAGAACCTTATCTGTTTGAACTTGAATATACAGAGGATAAGCTCCGAGTTTTAGAAGCTGAGTGATAAGCAGATCCAGCTACTATGAAACACTGAGTTAAAGTTAAAGTCCATCCATCCATCCATCCTTCTTCTTCTGACTATCCGATGTCGGGTCGCCGGGGCAGCAGCCTAAGCAGGGAAGCCCAGACTTCCCTCTGCCCAGCCACTTCGTCCAGCACTTCCCGGGGGATCCCGAGGCGTTCCCAGGCCAGCTGGGAGACATAGACATAGTACCCTAAACACCTCCCTAGGGAAACGTTTGCGTGGCATCCTGACCAGATGCACAAACCACCTCATCTGGCTGCTCTCGATGTGGAGGAGCAGGGGCTTCACTTTGAGCTCTTCCCGGATGGCAGGGCTTCTCACCCTATCTCTAAGGGAAAGCCCCACCAACCGCCGGAGGAAACTCATTTCGGCCGCTTGTACCCGGGAATCTTGTCCTTTCTGTCACGACCCAAAGCTCATGACCATAGGTGAGGATGGGAACGTAGATCGACCAGCAAATTGAGAGCTTTGCCTTCCGGCTCAGAACCTTCTTCACCACAACGGATCGATACAGCGTCCGCATTACTGAAGACGCCGCACCAATCCGCAAGTCAATCTCACGATCCACTCGTCCTTTACTCGTGAACAAGACTCAGAGGTACTTAAACTCCTCCACTTGGGACAGGGTCTCCTCCTCAACCCGGAGATGGCACTCCACCCTTTTCCATACTCTCTGAGCACTCCCCACAGGACTTCCCGGGGGACACGGTCCAATGCCTTCTCAAAGTCCACAAAACACATGTAGACTAGTTGGGCAAACTCCCATGCACCCTCAAGGACCCTGCCGAGAGTAAAGAGCTGGTCCACAGTTCCATGACCAGGACGAAAACCACACTGTTCCTCCTGAACCTGAGGTTCCACTATCCGGCGTAGCCGCCTCTCCAGTACACCTGAATAGACCTTACCGGGAAGGCTGAGGAGTGCGATCCCACGATAGTTGGAACACACCCTCCGGTCCTCCTTCTTAAAAAGAGGGACCACCACCCCAGTCTGCCAATCCAGAGGTACTGCCCCCGATGTCCACGCGATGCTGCAGAGTCTTGTTAACAAAGACAGCCTCACAGCATCCAGAGCCTTAAGGAACTCCGGGCGGGTCTCATCCACCCCTGGGGCCTTGCCACTGAGGAGTTTTTTAACAACCTCAGCAACCTCAGCCCCAGAAATAGGAGAGCCCACCACAGATTCGCCAGGCACTGCTTCCTCATAGGAAGACATGTTGGTGGGATTGAGGAGGTCTCCGAAGTATTCCTTCCACCGATCCACAACATCCGCAGCCGAGGCCAGCAGAACACCATCCGCACCATGGTGCTCCAGAATCGCATCGAAGCCGTCCAGAAGTCGTTTTCCATGGCTTCTCCAAACTCCTCCCATGTCCGAGTTTTTGCCTCCACGACCACTGAAGCTGCACACCGCTTGGCCTGTCGGTACCTGTCCACTGCCTCCGGAGTTCTATGAGCCAAAAGAACCCAATAGGACTCCTTCTTCAACCTGACAGCATCCCTCACCGCCGGTGTCCACCAACGGGTTCGAGGATTACCGCCACGACAGGCACCAACTACCTTACCGGGCCACAGCTCCAATCATCCGCCACGACTATAGAGGCGCGGAACATGGTCCATTCGTGACATGTTCAGAGTTTTTCCGGCGGTAGGAATTGAAACTCTCTCTGACAGGACACTCTGCCAGACGTTCCCCACAAACCCTCACAATGCGTTTGGGCCTGCCAGGTCTGTCCGGCATCATCTCCCACCATCGCAGCCAACTCACCACCAGGTGGTGATCGGTTCAAAGCTCTGCCCTTTTTTTCACCCGAGTGTCCAAAACATGAGGCTGCAAATCCGATGACACAACTAGAAAGTCTATCATGGAACTGCGGCCTAGGGTGTCCCGATGCCAGGTGCTCCTATGGACACCCTTTATGTTTGATCATGGTGTTTGTTATGGACAGTCTGTGATGAGCACAAAAGTCCAATAACAAAACACCAATCGGGTTCAGATCCGGGCGGCCATTCTTCCCAATCACGCCTCTCCAGGTTTCACTGTCGTTGCCAACATGAGCGTTGAAGTCCCCCAGTAGGACAAGTAAATCACCCGGGGGAGCACTTTCCTGTACTCCCTTGAGTGTATCAAAAAAGGGTGGGTACTCTGAACTGCTGTTTGGTGCATAAGCACAAACAATAGTCAGGACCTGTTCCCCCACCCGAAGGCAGAGGGAGGCTACCCTCTCGCCCACTGGGTTGAACTCCAACGTACAGGTTTTGAGCCGGGGGGGAAACAAAAATTGCCACCCCAGCCCGTCGTCTCTCACTGCCGGCAACGCCAGAGTGGAAGAGAGTCCAGTCCCTCTCGAGAGGAGTGGTTCCAAAGCCCTTGCTGTGCGTCGAGGTGAGTCCGACTATATCCAGCTGGAAGCTCTCTACCCCCCCCCCCAGTGAGGTGACATTCCACGTCCCAATAGCTAGCTTATGTAGCCGAGGATCGGACCGCCAAGTGGCCTGCCTTCGGCTGCCGCCCAGCTCACACTGCACCCGAACTCTGTGGCCCCTGCTATGGGTGGTGAGCCCATTGGAGGGGGGACCCATGTTGCCTCTTCGGGCTTGCCATCGTGCCCCAACTCCGGGCCCGGCTCCAGAGGGGGGCCCCGGTGACCCGCGTCCCGGCGAGGGAAATCTGAGTCCTTTTGTTGTGTTATTCATAGAGATCTACGAGCTGCTCTTTGTCTGATGCCTCACCTAGGACCAGTTTGCCTTGGGAGGCCCTACCAGGGGGCTTTTAAGCCCCCGGACAACATAGCTCCTAGGATCATTGGGACATGCAAACTCCTCTACCACGTTAAGGTGGCAGCTCAGAGAAGAGCTTAGTTAAAGTCCCAACGATAATCACACACACACTAGTTGTGGTGAAATGATCTTCTGCATTCGACCCATTCCTATTTTCACCCCATGGGAAGTGAGAGGAGCAGTAAGCAGCAGTGGTGGCCGCATTCAGGAACTATTTTGGTGATTTAGCCCCCAATTCCTATTCTTGATGCTGAGTGCCAAGTAGGGAGGCAATGAATCCCATTTTTATAGTCTTTGGTATGACTCGGCCAGGGTTTCAACTCAAGACCTTCCAGTCTCTGGGCGGACACTCGAACCACAAAGCCACTGAGCAGGTTGCACCATATCCCAGCATTATGTGCTAAACAAAAAATACAATCTGCGAACCCCCCCCAAAAAAACACTTACTGTACAATTTCTGCTTTCACTGGGATGCCGACTGATGGGATGTTTATATCTTTCAGCACAAGATTTATATCTGGATGATTAACTATAATCCCCACTCCTCAAATACAAAAATCTGGGCGCAAACAAGCATCTTGTCGTGCCTTCTTAGCAGCGTCTTTGCTTTTAAATTGAATTTTAAAATTGACCAACATCTTGCCCTATGGACACGTTCTGCTACTATACAGGTGTGAGATATGATTTATTATCTCAAACTAACTTTTACAAACTCGGATGCGATTCAGCAGCAGCAGAGTAGTTAGCTGTAAGCAAGGAGTCGTGTTACTGTAAGTAGTTCCTCTGCGTTAAATATTACAATAACAATGTTGCTATAGCTTGGTAATAAGCAGGTGAAGACATGTAAATTGAGCGGTGTTGGCCTTTTTTGCATGTTTTGAAGAGGGTTATATATGCAATGGTTTAAAACGCACAGAAAAAAGAACATATCCCACATAAGTATTGTGAATAATGGGCAAAGTGTCAAAAAAGGTACAGTTCCCCTTCAAATACAATCGGCTGCTTCGTACTCATTTTTGGACAGTTTCCAGAACACTGCAAATGTAAATGTTTAGTGTAGACAAACTATACCATTGGAGAGTGTAGCCATGGTGCTTTGCAATCAACATGAAGCAATATAAAAAGCCCAATGAGTTCCTTCTTTGCTATAAACTTTTTTTTTTTCATGAGTGCAAATAACAGCTAAAGTTCCCACAGTCATAAACTTTTCATTGTGTACATTCTTTCCCTCCGCCTCCTCTATGGCAACCTTATAACTGTCTGTCTCCTTTCACTCCGCAAAACAGTAAACCGTGGGGATGATGACATTTTATAATTACAGTCTACAGAATTTACTTTCTCTAATAGACTCGATACTCTTGCGATGAACAACAAAGTGAATTTACCGTTAATTATTCAAGCTTTTATCCACACTACTTTGTCGCCGTGCTTTCACTCACAGCTGTGGAGATGCAGACAGGCGGTGGCAGCTGGCACGGAGGAAGTTCTCTAGTTTACCGACTCGCCTGAACGTCTCAACCATGCTAACTGCAATGAAAGCTTCTCATAACAAACTATAAGTTTGGCGGGGGGGAAATTGATGCGTTTCAACTCTTAAGTGTGATCAAAACAAGTTTTTTTTTTTTAACTACATGGTGTGTGAACTCAATCAGCTGTAGAAAGTGTTGGTTTATAGCATTATAAAAGTTTTTAGAATGACGTCATACCTTTTAAAGCTGACAGCCAGTATTCACAATGAGGGAAAAGTGTTTTTTTTTATAATGATTGTTTGCCATTAAAGCCTGACAGAACACAACTTTGACCTCTGCGTTTGGCTCTGTGAGCATAGCGCTAAAAAGTAGGGTCGGGCTGATTCAAATATTGATGGCATCGATGCCAAGGATAGTAGGGTGGATTTACAAAAACATCTAGTTGCAACCCTTTCCATTTACAGACTTTTAACATTGTGGCAGATGTCTCTGTGTGCGAACCATGTCTCAGCGTTCGAGCGCTTCATTCATTCTTTTGCGTGCCGCTGGAAGCCATATGGCACTGCCATTTTGACAAAATCACTTCCTGTATAGGCAGGCAATTTTGAAGAGGCGCGATAAAGAAAAATTCATATTGATTCAGATTTCCAATTTTTTATAAAATCTTCGAAAATGGTTAAAATTAGAAACGCCCTTAAATGATCTTTGTTGGGGAAACTTAAGTTTTTTTATCCATCCATCCATTTTCTACAGCTTATTCCCTTTGGGGTCGCAGGGGGTGCTGGTGCCTATCTCAGCTACAATCGGGCGGAAGGCGGGGTACACCCTGGACAAGTCGCCACCTCATCGCAGGGCCAACACAGATAGACAGACAACATTCACACTCACTTTCACACACTAGGGCCAATTTATTTTTGCCAATCAACCTATCCCCAGGTGCATGTCTTTGGAAGTGGGAGGAAGGGAACCCACACAGTCACGGGAAGGACATGCAAACTCCACACAGAAAGATCCCGAGGCTGGGATTGAACCCAGCACTACTCAGGACTTTCGTATTGTGAGGCAGATGCACCAACCCCTTTGCCACCGTGAAGCCCAAGTTTTTTTTAGATAAGTCCAAATGTAAATCATGTTAAGTATCCCTTGCTGGCCTCACTCTGTACTGGACTTTACATTATTAACCGTATCCAGTCGGCATTCCTTGCATCAGTCACCCAAAGGGGGGTGAAACATCTGCTGTTTCACGTTGTTCCCATTGGGTTGAGTTGTCATAGTGGATGCCGTAGTGCCTTGTGCAGCCCTTTGAGACATTTGTGAATATATAAGTGAACTTGTTGAAGGGGGTACGGACAAGTCAATTGTTCAAATAAAAAAACAAATGAAGAGACGGTGCCCCCTACGTCCCAACCTGTTCACATCCAGTAGACACGGGCATAGCTATAATGAACAGGAGGGCGCCCAATGTCACATCCTGTTTACACAGTCATCCCTCAATCATCACTTTGCAAGTGCTTCAGCGTGAGGCTTTTCTTGCCATTTTACCAAGTTATATCTATCACAAAAGTCAACAAACCAGCCTGGAAACAAGGAGGGATTCACTATCATCGAGGAGTATGGCAATGGTGCACATGTAATGCTCTATGTTGTGTAATGACCGTTGCCCGATTGTGAGATAAGTGTGCTAGCCTAAAGCTCGTGCTGCAAACACAGCGGCTAGTATACTCTTGGAAGTTGTCTGGTAAACGTAGCTGCAACCACTCTGGCTGGCCCCAGTTACAAACGTATTGCTGATTTGGCATTGTTAGCTTTGCAGCACTTCAAACTTGTTTATTTCTGCAATTGTCGTACCCTATGCTGGTCAGAGTTGTCAGCCTGTTTTGGAGATCACTTTGTGTGATCAGAAAACCTTTACTCTCTCAGTCTAGCAGTATAGCTTTGGATTGCTAGGGAACCTAGCATTTTAGCTAGTTAGTCTGTGGCTTGTGGCCCCTTCATTACAAGGATTTTATCAGCGAATGGGTATTTGTACTGCAGCAAGTCTTTAGTAGTTATTGGATAAAACATGCCACAGCGGACCTTTATTTACCCAAAGCAGAAGGCACTACCGGGACACAAGCTGATGAAGGATCGCCTCATACATGCTAGTTTTTGGTAGCGGTGACAATAAGATGATCCCAGAGTATTCAAAAATGCCACAAATATTTGGCAGCACAAAGTATAAGGTGAATTTCATTTTTTTTTATTTTTTTTGTAGCAACGTGTTTGTTAACGTTTTAAAAGGCACCAAAGAGACTTACTAGACTAGGAACTTTTGTCAACGCTAAAAGCAATTCTTCATGTTTAAATCGATTCTTATGGTGAACGCTGTTTTGCTATACAAAAGTTTCAGTTTACAAACCATGTTCAAGAACCAATTAAGTTCGTAAAGTATTAAAGATCAACATTTTTCATTTCTCTTTTAAATTGATTTTCAAAAAAAAGTTTCTGTTGTGTTGCTCCAAAGTTTTTTGCAAAAAACTGCACTTTACATTGCAATTTTTGGGGGAAAACTTTAAACTCGGGACTATTAAAACAGGCCTGCAAGATCCTCAGGGCACTGCTAGATTGCTGTCAATATTGAAAAACGTTTAATTTAAGATACAAATATGGAATATTCTGTTAGATGTGTTGAAATCCTGTGCTTTTTTGGGTTAGGGTTACAAAAAAACATGTAAAAAACGGATCACAAATTCATAAAATCACAAAGGGATGTATTGTTGATGAAAAAGCAAGCCTTGAAACATTGCTACTTTTGGTGCAACAGTTTGAAAATGCTGTCGAAGATTCAAAAAAAGCCCACAAAAATCCAAGAGGGACTGAATAGAGAAACGGTTTTGACCCCTCCAAATGTCCTCGTTCTTTATTCCACTCTTTTTTTAAGTTGCAGGAAAAAAGCAAACAAGGGCAAGAAGATAACGTGCAAACAGGCTGTCATTAAAAGCCAAAATAAAGGGAGGAAAACGTCCCGATCAATAAATGTAGAGATAAGGTAAGGAGGCTAAAGAAGGATCAGGGAGGGATATTTGGGGAAGATAACTCCTCAAGACCACCAGTGCTCAGCAATCAGCCTGAATATGACAGCTTGTAGACCCGGCCGATTATATACCCCTGGACAAAATCAATAAAGTTCTCTCCAAAAGATAGCCATCAGCTGCACACATTCACAACATGCTTTTCTTCACTGTGGGGAGAAAAAAAAACATTATATAGAAAAAGTCGATACACCATGAAAACAAAAGCTGTATAAACATCAGACATCTTTGATGTCTGATGTTTCCCTCTTCCACACATGTAAGAGGGATATGTACTATGGCTATGAGTTGTGTTTTTCCCTTGGCCTCGGTCTGGAGCCCCTGTCCAGGGGCCCAGGCTTAGACCGATTATTTTCCATCCATCCATCCATCTTCATCCGCTTATCCGAGGTCGGGTCGCGGGGGCAACAGCCTAAGCAGAGAAACCCAGACTTCCCTCTCCCCAGCCACTTCGTCTAGCTCTTCCCAGGGGATCCCGAGGCGTTCCCAGGCCAGCCGGGAGACATAGTCTTTCCAATGTGTCCTGGGTCTTCCCCGTGGCCTCCTACCTGTTGGACGTGCCCTAAACACCTCCCTAGGGAAGCGTTCGGGTGGCATCCGGACCAGATGCCCGAACCACCTCATCTGGCTCCGCTCGATGTGAAGGAGCAGCGGCTTTACTTTGAGGTCCTCCCGGATGGCAGAGCTTCTCACCCTATCTCTAAGGGAGAGCCTTGCCACACGGCGGAGGAAACTCATTTCGGCCGCTTGTACCCGTGATCTTATCCTTTCGGTCATGACCCAAAGCTCATGACCATAGGTGAGGATGGGAACGTAGATCGACCGGTAAATTGAGAGCGTTGCCTTCCGGCTCAGCTTCTTCTTCACCACAACGGATCGGTACAACGTCCGCATTACTGAAGACGCCGCACCGATCCGCCTGTCGATCTCACGATCCACTCTTCCCTCACTCGTGAACAAGACTCCTAGGTACTTGAAATCCTCCACTTGGGGCAGTGTCTCCTCCCCAACCCGGAGATGGCATTCCACCCATTTCCGGGCGAGAACCATGGACTCGGACTTGGAGGTGCTGATTCTCATTCCGATCGCTTCACACTCGGCTGCAAACCGATCCAGTGAGAGCTGAAGATCCCGGTCAGATGAAGCCATCAGGACAACATCTTCTGCAAAAAGCAGAGACCTAATCCTGCTGTCACCAAACCGGAACCCCTCAATGCCTTGACTTCGCCTAGAAAATTCCGTCCATAAAAGTTATGAACAGAATCGGTGACAAAGGACAGCCTTGGCGGAGTCCAACCCTCACTGGAAATGTGTTCGACTTACTGCCGGCAATGCGGACCAAGCTATGACACTGATCGTACAGGGAACGGACCGCCATAATAAGACAGTCCGATACCCCATACTCTCTGAGCACTCTCCACAGGACTTCCCGAGGGACACGGTCGAATGCCTTCTCCAAGTCCACAAAGCACATGTAGACTGGTTGGGCAAACTCCCATGCACCCCCAAGAACTCTGCCGAGAGTATAGAGCTGGTCCACAGTTCCACGACCAGGACGAAAACCACACTGTTCCTCCTGAATCCAAGGTTCAACTATCCGGCGTAGCCTCCTCTCCAGTACACCAGAATAAACCTTACCGGGAAGGCTGAGGAGTGTGATCCCACGATAGTTGGAACACACCCTCCAGTCCCCCTTCTTAAAGAGAGGAACCACCACCCCGGTCTGCCAATCCAGAGGTACCGCCCCCGATGTCCACGCGATGCTGCAGAGTCTTGTCAACCAAGACAGCCCCACAGCATCCAGAGCCTTAAGGAACTCCGGGCGGATCTCGTCCACCCCCGGGGCTTTGCCACCGAGGAGCTTTTTAACCACCTCAGCGACCTCAGCCCCAGAAGTAGGAGAATCCACCACATATTCCCCAGGCACTGCTTCCTCATAGGAAGACGTGTTGGTGGGATTGAGGAGGTTTTCGAAGTATTCCTTCCACCTATCCACAACATACACAGTTGAGGTCAGCAGAACACCATCCGCACCATACACGGTGTTGATAGTGCACTGCTTCCCCTTCCTGAGGCGGCGGACGGTGGTCCAGAATCGCTTCGAAGCCGTCCGGAAGTCGTTTTCCAT
The DNA here is from genome assembly GCF_033978795.1 of Nerophis ophidion. Lineage (NCBI taxonomy): Eukaryota > Metazoa > Chordata > Actinopteri > Syngnathiformes > Syngnathidae > Nerophis > Nerophis ophidion. The sequence goes on from NC_084620.1 coordinate 22,723,832, forward strand.
GGCTTCCCCGAACTCCTCCCATGTCCAATTTTTTGCCTCCGCGACCACTGAAGCCGCACACCGCTTGGCCTGTCGGTACCTGTCCACTGCCTCCGGAGTCCTATGAGCCAAAAGGACCCGATAGGACTCCTTCTTCAGCTTGACGGCATCCCTCACCGCTGGTGTCCACCAAGGGGTTTTAGGATTGCCGCCCCGACAGGCACCAACTACCTTGCGGCCACAGCTTCGATCAGCCGCCTCGACAATAGAGGTGCGGAACATGGTCCACTCGGATTCAATGTCCAGCACCTCCCTCGTGACATGTTCGAAGTTCTTCCGGAGGTGGGAATTGAAACTTTCTCTGACAGGAGACTCTGCCAGACGTTCCCAGCAGACCCTCACAATGCGTTTGGGCCTCCCGGGTCTGTCCGGCATCCTCCCAAACCATCGCAGCCAACTCACCACCAGGTGGTAATCGGTAGAAAGCTCCGCCCCTCTCTTCACCCGAGTGTCCAAAACATAAGGCCGCAAATCCGATGACACAACTACAAAGTCGATCATGGAACTGCGGCCTAGGGTTCTAGGTGAAGAATCAGACAAAGAGCAGCTCGAAGACCTCTATGAAGAAGACAAAACATGGACCCAGATTTCCCTCGCCCGGACGCGGGTCACCGGGGTCCCCCTCTGGAGCCAGGCATGGAGGTGGGGCACGATGGCGAGCACCTGGTGGCCGGGCCTGTCCCCATGGGGCCCGGCCGGGCACAGCCCGAAGAGGCAACGTGGGTCACCCCTCCAATGGGCTCACCACCCATAGCAGGGGCCATAGAGGTCGGGTGCAATGTGTGCTGGGCGGCAGCCGAAGGCAGGGCACTTGGCGGTCCGATCCTCGGCTACAGAAGCTAGCTCTTGGGACGTGGAACGTCACCTCACTGGGGGGGAAAGAGCCTGAGCTAGTGCGCGAAGTGGAAGAGGTTCCGGCTAGATATAGTCGGACTCACTTCGACGCACCTTAAGGGCTCTGGAACCACTTCTCTGGAGAGGGACTGGACCCTCTTCCACTCTGGCGTTGCCGACAGTGAGAGGCGACGGGCAGGGGGGGCAATTCTGGTTGCCCCCCCGGCTTAAAGCCTGTACGTTGGAGTTCAACCCGGTGGACGAAATGGTAGCCTCCCTCCGCCTTCGGGTGGGGGGACGGGTCCTGACTGTTGTTTGTGCTTACGGACCAAACAGCAGTTCAGAGTACCCACTCTTTTTGGGTACACTCGAGGGAGTACTGGAAAGTGCTTCCCCGGGTGATTCCCTTGTCCTACTGGGGGACTTCAACGCTCATGTTGGCAACGACAGTGAAACCTGGAGAGGCGTGATTGGGAAGAATGGCTGCCCGGATCTGAACCCGAGTGGTGTTTTGTTATTGGACTTTTGTGCTCGTCACAGTTTGTCCATTACAAACACCATGTTTAAACATAAGGGTGTCCATATGTGCACTTGGCACCGATTATTTTATTTTATTTTATTTATTTATTTATTTTTTTTCTCCCATTCCCCCCACTTGTTTACCTGTGTCTCACCTTTTTTGTAAGGGGCGCCGAAAGTTGGCAGACCCGTTAGCCATCTTGTTCTGTCTCCCTGTAATGTTTGTCTGATCTTGTGCTGAAAATTTTAATTTCCCCTCGGGGATTAGTAAAGTATGTCCATGACCATGGATGAAGTACTGGCTGTCCAGAATCGGGACCCAGGATGGACCGCTCGTCGGGACACAGGATGGACCGCTCGCCTGTGTATCGGTTGGGGACATCTCTACGATGCTGATCCGACTCCACTTGGGATGGTTTCCTGTGGACGGGACTCTCGCTGCTGTCTTGGATCCGCTTTGAACTGAACTCTCGCGGCTGTGTTGGAGCCACTATGGATTGAACTATCACAGTATCAGGTTAGACCCGCTCGATTGATTGATTGATGTCTGATTCTGATATGGACCAGACACAGGAAGAAAGTCATTGAAAGAAAAGGTGAGAATAATCTAATAAAGTTATTATTCAATATCAGACTTCAGTATTAAATTAAACATCCTGGGAAGTAGGAATGCACAACAACTATCAGTCTATTTGGAATTACTGTATGATGTCACACCAATAAATCCAATAGCATTAAGACATAACTCCAACAACGGATTAGGAAAAAAATGTGGTGAGATTACTTCTACGGTCTGGAAGTAGTTTAAATGGAAAGTGCACTTTTTTTCAGAATTTCGCCTATCATTCACAAGAACACATGATTTTCTGTTTTTATGCATTCTAACTTGTAAATAAATGCGAGCAAAAGTTAGCTTACAATGGCGCCTCTGGAAATTGATCTATTCTGCCTATAAAGTGCCTAAAAAAACATCCAAACACCTCTAGTAATATTTTATCTACAAGCACATCACACATTCGCATTAAAGGCCTACTGAAACCCACTACTACCGACCACGCAGTCTGATAGTTTATATATCAATGATGAAATATTAACATTGCAACACATGCCAATACGGCCTTTTTAGTTTACTAAATTGCAATTTTAAATTTCCGAGAAGTGTCCTGTTGAAAACGTCGCGGTGTGATGATGCTTATGTTGACGCTGGCTTGTGACGTTATTGGTTGTAGCGGATATTTTATCCCAGCACCACTCATGGTTAAAAGTCGTCCGATTTAATCGCATAATTACACAGTATTCTGGACATCTGTGTTGCTGAATCTTTTGCAATTTGTGCAATTAATAATGGATACTACTAAGAAGAAAGATGTTGGTGGAAAGCGGTGTATTTCGGCCGGCTGTAGCAACACAAACACAGCCAGTGTTTCTTTGTTTGTTGTGAAGCTTTAATATGGAACAGAGCGATCAAGCAAACATGTTTCTCTACAACATGTCAACCGTCAGGTTTCGGTGAGAAAATTGTGGTAATAAATTGGCTCTTACCGTAAACATGAGCGGAACTTGTGTCCTTCTTCCTGCAGCTGTCAAAGAGGCAGCTGCGACTGTCTTGGCTCCTCCAAGGCTTCCCTCGGAGACACTGGCGGTCACCACACCCCTCCGACTTTCAGGTATGACTTTATAATCTCACTAAAACACTAGTAACACAATAAACAGATGAGGGATTTTCCAGAATTATCCTAGTAAATGTGTCTAATAACATCTGAATTGCTCCCACTGCCGTCGTCTTTTTTTTTTCTTCCAGTCCTTCACTCTCACTATCCTCATCCACGAATCTTTCATCCTCGCTCCAATTAATGGGGAAATTGTCGCTTTCTCGGTCAGAATCGCTCGCGCTGCTGGTGGAAATGATTGTATTCAATGTGCGGGTGTGAGGAGCCCTCACACCGGTGACGTCACGTGCACATCGGCTTCTACTTCCGGTACAGGCAAGGCTTTATTATTAGCGACCAAAAGTTGCGAACTTTATCGTGGATGTTCTCTACTAAATCCTTTCAGCAAAAATATGGCGATATCGCGAAATGATCAAGTATGACACATAGAATGGACCTGCTATCCCCGTTTAAATAAGAAAACCTAATTTCAGTAGGCCTGTAACATAATATTTACGTATTTTGTTGACTTCAGGCATACGGCAACGCATCACAATGTTAAATTTTTCCTTCCGACAAAATCACTGATTACTACTCACTGCAGACTTCATGAGCAACAACAAACACAATAAAACATTACTTACTGTACAACGTCTGCTCCCACTGGGGTGCCGACTGTTAGGATGTTGATACATTCCCGTTTAGATGAAGATTTACTCATAATTTCTTTCGAAGAAAAAAGGGGGTGGAACGAAGCGTATTTTTTTTGGTATTTTTTGCCACCTCCGGATCTAAATTGTATGTCAACGTTGACCAACTTCTTGGATGATGTTCTAATCCCTTTACTATTTAAGTGAGAGACATTATTTAGAACCTAGAATTAATTAGTCGAGGCGAGGAAGTGTGCTACCAGCTGATGATGTCAGTACAGCAGCACAAGCTATTTAGCGCTCTTTGACAATGCATCCTTAACGTTAGCGCTTATAATAACAATATCACTAATACTTGGTTAATATTCAGGTTACGTGATATAAATGTTGGCAGGTTTTAGATGGTTATTTATTCGATTTATGGGCGGAATAGTGGACCTCCCATTGACTCCATTGTAAGATTACTTTTAATTACAAGTAAGGCATGAAGATTGTGCATTATAGGCAAAATTCCCAAAAAAGGGCAATTCCCTTTTTAAGGTGAAACAAATCAAGCACTCCTGCATTGTAGGTGGTTGTAAACGTACCCTACCCAGCAGGCACAAGACATTGATACGTTGGTTGATATGTACTTTAAAATTGACTTTAAAACAACGTTGGAAAATAATTGTATTCATAAAGTGAGACAAGGTTGAAATCCAACGTTGGATCCACACTGTTGGTTGGGAAACGGCCAAAATTCAATGGTCAAATAAACGTCAGAACCCAACATTGATTAGACGTCGTCAAAAAGCATGTTTCAACGTTATGTTTGAGTTGCTCAATGTCATGACCTAATTCAACACGTTCTCAATGTTGTTTTAATGTCTTGTGCCTGCTGGGTAAACTTACTGGCAAGGCCGACTTAATACCCGGGCTTACCTGGGCTGAAGCCCAGGGGCCTCACGCAATCAGGAAGCCCCAATTTTGAAAGCAGAATGCAATGATTGGTGTTTACAGCTGCCAATCGAAAACAGCTCAGCTTCGTCTAGCGATTGTGTGTGATTTTTTTTTCCCCACTGCTTTGTTTTGTCCCACTGCTCCGAGCGAGGCTTGGACCCACATCACCTGTGCGAGAGACCAGTGTACTAACTACCATTGAGCTGAAACAAAGGCAGTTACTTCTTCATTTAATAGTAAGAAAATCTTGCATTCACAAAGTAGTATATCCAAACAGAGAGAAAGCTTAGGGCAGGGTGTTTATTGTAAGTGGATAAAGAAAGAAAAAGAGTGTAAAGAGAAAGCTGTTGACAGCCATCGTTGTTTTAAATAAAAGAGAGCTGGTCAGGGAGTCGCAGCCCGCTCTAATTAATTAAATGGAGACGTTCCCCTTTTAGACAAACAATGCAGGTAGGGGGAGAAAGATGACACAACCACAGGTTAGCTCCGTCCTTCACATTTTACCTTTGACTGGAGACATTGATTGTCCTCCGGTTTGAGGTAATTGACTGGATTCCAAAGACAACTTTTTGATGGAAATGCCAGACAGACGTCAACGCAAAAAGTTTGCTGTGCAAGGTCAAAATAAGTTTCTTTTGACTTTTTTTATGACATCCTGACAACAACAGCAGGATTCATCCGTACAACCTTCAACTGAGATAAAGAAAGAAGTCCCAATCACAAGTTCTAATGTTTACTCAATGAGTAATTAGAACGGTTATTAGAATTTACTGGAAAACATTACAAAAAGGTTAAAATCAATCAAAATATGGAAGATTCTGTTTTTCCAGTGCTATTATTTTTCCGACAAATACACTACAAGCTGGCACTGTTATTCAACTCAAAGTTTGACGCCATTAAAAGGGAACTGCAATTTTTTTAGAATTTTAATCCCGGTGAATTATTAATTACAATCAATATGTGAGACAAAATTACATAATGTATGTCTCTATCTTTTTTTTACATTCTAAATTGGAAAAAAATTTGCAAGAGGCAGCTAACAATGCAGGTAATGGGGATAGTTGATCTGTTCTGCCTGTAAAGCCCTCTGAAAATATCCAAAAAACCCCTTCTGAGTTTTATATACACACTGTAAGTATATAAGTTAAGCACATTGATAACATGTAATATTTACATACTTTGATTTTTGGGGGGGGGCGGGCGCATTGCAAAGAACACTACTTCATTCAAGCAGACTTCATGAGAGTCAACGACAACTACTTTAGGACAAATGATGATCCAGAACCTTGTCTATTTGAACCTGAATATACAGAGGACGAGCTACAAGTTTTAGAAGCTGCGTGATTAGCAGATCCAGCCAGAGTGAAACACTAAGCCTCATGTAGCAGTATTGCTAAGTGCTAAGGAAGAAAAACAAAGTACGAACGCAATAAAACAATCACTCACTGTACAATGACTGCTCTCACTGGGATGCCGATTGATGGGATGTTTGTATCTTTCAGCACAATATTTGCGTTCCCTGTTTGAATGATGAGCTATGCTTCTCAGCTTATGGCCACACCCTTGTGAGACATGATTTTTAATTTAGCACAAGCTTTTACTAACTCAGAGGCGACACAGCAGCTCGGTATGTCAAAAAGTGTATTAGCTATGTTACCTCTGTGATTAATGCGCCATGTTACTATAAAAAGTTCTTCTGTGTTAGGTCTTATAATAACAATGGTGCTAAACCTGGTTAATATTCAGGTCACAACATGTAAATACAGTATTTTGGCGATGGTTGGAACATTTTTTAGAGGGCTTTGTAGGCTTAACAGATGAATCCCATTGGCTGCATTTTTAGTTGTCTAGGACCAATTTTTGTTTTGTTTTTAGAATGCACAACAAAGAAAAAGAAATGTGTTCTTCTTTCTCATGTGAGCGAGAGGCAAAATTCCATCTCCTTTTTAAGTCGGATTGATTTGACTTGTCAAACAGCTCAACAAAACACCAACTGTCGCTTGAAAATGTGTTTTGTGGAATTACCACTACATTTGGTCCACACTTATTTACAAACTTAAAAGCACAAGTGTGTGAATTATGAGCAATTTGGCTCAACAAAAAAAAATCAAATTATTAATTTTTGCCTGTTTTTCATATCGGAGATATCTCCTATATGAAATATTTCTTGCAACATACATTTTTATGTGTTTTTAAATGCATTTCTGGGTCATTCCAAACACACTATCACAACACTTTTGGCGTGTTAAAAATAGTTTATTTTGTCTAGATTACATGTATACAGTATGTCTCTCAGAAAAGGTGGTGTTTGCTGCATTTTTTGCAACATAAAAAAACAACATAGGTTCACACATCAGATGTCATTAGGGAAATTGGGGTCTCCTTGGACACAGCCAGAAGTACATGCAAAACCCTCAATTAAATAGGTATGTCTGCATCACGTTTGCACTTGTTATCAATTGTACACTTAGGGCCCGATTTGCTTAAGGTTTGCTTGTTTTTTCAAAGGGGAACATTATCACCAGACCTATGTAAGCGTCAATATATAACTTGATGTTGCAGAAAAAAGACCATATATTTTTTTAACCGATTTCCGAACTCTAAATGGGGTGAATTTTGGCGAATTAAACGCCTTTCTATTATTCGCACTCGTGACGTCACATAGGTAGTCAAACCGCCATTTTCTCTAACACATTACAAACATCAAGTAAAATCAGCCTTGTTATTTTCCGTTTTTTCGAATGTTTTCCGTACCTTGAAGACATCATGCCTCGTCGGTGTGTTGTCGGAGGGTGTAACAACATGATCAGGGACGGATTCAAGTTGACTTACGTGGAGTGTGCATCGATTAACACGGCATGCTAATCAATGTTAACATGTTATTTAGGCGAGCTGTATGTACATTTGTAGCTATATTTGCAGCCAGCCTTTCCCTCCCCCCACATGTAATGCCAAACAAACACTTACCAATCGATGGATTCAAGTTGCACTAGTGTCACAAGATGCGAAAGTCCCGATCGTTTGGTCTGCACATTTTACCGGCGATGCTAAGGCAGACATGGCACAGATATGTATGGATATTCTGCAGATGCAATTCCAACGATAAAGTCAAAAAAATCACAAAGGTGAGTTTTGTTGATGTTATTGACTTATATGCTAATCAGACATATTTGGTCGCGGCATGACTCCCAGCTAATCAATGCTAACATGCTATTTAGGCTAGCTGTATGTACATTTGTAGCTATATTTGCATCCAGCGTTTCCCTCCTCCCACATTCAATGCCAAACAAACACTTACCAATTGACGGATTTAAGTTGCTCCGGCACATTTTACCGGCAATGCTAAGGCAGACATGGCACAGGGATGTATGGATATCCTGCGACACTCAATCGTTGGTTAGAAAGCGATCGCTGAATAGCGTCAATAGCTATTCGCTCAATCGCTTCAATTTCTTCTTCAATTTCGTTTGCGCTATCTGCCTCCATACTCCGACCATCTGTTTCAATACGTGCGTAATCTATTGAATCGCTTAAGGCGCTGAAATCCGAGTCTGAATCCGAGCTAATGTCGCTATATCTTGCTGTGCTATCCGCCATGTTTGTTTGTATTGGCATCACTGGATGACGTCACAGGAAAATGGACGGTGGCTTCACAGATAGTAAAAATCAGGCACTTTAAAGCCTTTTTTCGGGATATTCCATGATGGGTACAATTTTGAAAAAAAATTCGAAAAATAAAATAAGCCACTGGGAACTGATTTTTATTGGTTTTAACCCTTCTGAAATGTTGATAACGTTCCCCTTTAAAGCACGTGCAAACTTGATAGTACAAAGTCAAAGCATACAAAGTGGATTGCGTCTCTATTATCATTCATGTGCAAAATATATTCTAATCATCAAAACTCCCAAAACAATGGGAGAATATGCAGATATATCATACGTCAGACGTAAAGTGATGACTTTTAACACTCATCACCATTTTGAGAGCACAATTTTGCATTTTATTTAGCACCTTTTGAAAAGGACGCACACTGTCAAATTGACACACTTCCACACGCGTTGCAAAGACCTATGTGGGCGGTTGGAAAAAATATATATATATATTAGACACATTGTAAATTTAGCAACATCCTTGTATCATTTCAGAGCTGCTAGATGACTTAAGGGGCTGATTAAAACAAATTAAATGTATGTGTTTTTTTAATGACGATCGTTTAAAGTGATATACGTCTCCTGGTCTTTTGCAAACATAGCAAAACATCACAGGTACAGTATGACCATGATATCATGAATTTGCAGTAAATGAGCGTGTGTTTTTGGTAATGCCCTGTATACGGTAGGTGAAGTTGTATTTTTACCTCATTCCTGTGAGAATCCTGCATGTGACTGAAGCATTAAGGAGTGGGACCATGCAGTACTAGCTGCAGTGTGCTCGAAAATCCACCAGATACCCTCTGGGAGCAGATACATCTGTATCACCTCTTTCTCTTTTGGGCTTATCAGGTCTCATCAGGTCGGTTGTGCATTCTTCACACATTCTTCATTCACACTTTAAGTGAGGGTTGAGGCACTGTATGTGTAGTACACCAAAATTCTCATTTAAATAAGGCGGTCTGCAACACTTTTCAATTGCACACACTGTGTTAGATCGCCCGCAACTCACCCACTAATATTACACGCTATTTTATAGATTGCACAAGCTGTTTAGCGCAGGGTATTTAAATTTTAGTAAATCAAGCCCATAGTGTTAGACCACCCGCAAGACGCCCACTAATAGTACATGCAATTGTACAGTTTGCACATGCTCTTTGGCGTGTGGTATTTGAACCGGAGTACACCAGGCCCTTTTTTCATGTAATCAATCAATCAATCAATGTTTACTTATATAGCCCTAAATCACTAGTGTCTCAAAGGGCTGCACAAACCACAACACAAACCACTGCGTAATGTACTAACCCCTTTTCACAAATAGCCCGACAACAAATCTTCTTTACCCTCACAGTGTTCATAATAGTAAAAATATTCTAGCAAACTATTCCACTGGGAGCTGACTCTGACACTGCTGTACATTTCATATTAAATCCTACTAAATTCCCCCTAGAAGCAGGCTGCATGAGGTCATGGTTGCAAAGATCCACTAAAGTCGATGAATATGTCAGGGGGCCTGCCTCTATAATGTGTGGAGAAGACTTTTCTTTTTACAGCCATTCATGACCGCTGTCAGCGGTGTCATACGAAACATGTGGTTAAACTAATCTCAGGCTTTTCCCGACGTTGAGTTATATATATTGTCTTTGGCATGTTACCCGCTCAGGTCTGAGGAAGCGAGAGAGGAGAACGCAGACCTTCTGATCTTTTTGGAGGAAGACTTTGGCTACCAACATGAGGATGACACACTGACACCTGACATATCAATAAAGCAAAGTATTGCATTGCAATGGTGGTCAAAGGGCCTTGATACCTAGTTACTGAAGGTACTGCTCCTTAAAGGGTAAAAATAGAAATTGGAATACAATGTTGAATGCACATTACAACCTGGATTTTGTAGATATTGTTCGTAAATAGAAACATGTATAGTGAAGCAAGTTCCTCCATCAGAAACAATGTAAACATGAAAAATGGGTTCCAGCCTCAACAAAACTTCATATTTTAGTAAATTCTTGTACACTTTGCACACCATATAATGCATAATACAGTACTGTATATCAAACAAGCCTAACAAGGGGGTGATGGATCAACTTTCTAGATAATAACAAAGCTAGGACAATAACGAGCTGAGCTGTCCTCATGTACAGACACGCACACACACTAACTCTGTGGTGCACTCAGTTTGAAATCACAAACATCCTTAACTTTAATAGCCAGGCCACTACAATGACTAAAAACAAAACATTTAATCTACTTAACTTAATCTTCTTTACGTGCATCAGAAGTAGGAACTAGGAGTAGAAGGTGTAGACAACGCTGTGGATACTTCTTGAATGCTTCAAACCACACATCACTTATCCATTGCTTTCTTTGGACTTGTATTGAGTTAGCAAAACCAGAACAATTCGTAAAATGGCTAAAACACTTAAAAGGCACACAAAGTAGCTAACTGCAGCACACTGAATGAGCACCAGAGAGCTATCAGCCCGCTAACGATGGATGTGCTGCCGGGCACAAAATGGCTGCGCTGCAGGCACACAATCGGTGAATGAAACGTTTACACTAAATCATGTATTTTGTGGTCTGTAGTTTCTAAATCGGAAAGTTCAAACAATGAGGGGTAAATCGAGGTTTAATTTTACAGATAAACAACTTACATCATGAGTAGCATTCTGTAATTATAAAGGTACTTAAGTAAAATAACACAATAAAATATGTGCGGTACATACAGTATTGGGCAGTAGTTTGTTACAAGCGGCAAAGCTACCAAACTTAACTCCATTTCCTAGTAGTTTGGGTGTGGCTTCGCTACTTTTTAAACGAGTAAATGCGATGTTCAGAGGCATTGGCAATGTAATACAATTGTAGGACTTGGCCGGGCTTTTCAACTACATAATGAAGAGGAAGGCAGTTTCAAGAGCCCAAGTGCTCGAAATGTGGATGTCTTGTTAGAAAATGCCTTTGCAGCTTATATTTCTTTGAAACTGTGTATACTTAAAAGCAAAGTAAAATGTGCTACTCTTTTACCCGTGCAGCGACATAGCTTATATCAAAGCTACACGCTACAAAGAGAGAAAATGGTCTGCAAATCCGGACCGCCCCAACAAATGGAGAACATGGATGAATGAGATCATCATACTTATAAAAAATCCAGGATGATGGGTTGGTGTTCGTATGATGAGTCATAATTGGCTGACATTACAGACTGACCAATCAGAGGCAATATAAAGCGGTTATCGAAACCAGGAAGCAATATCATAACTGTCCAGCACTAATGTCACATGACAGCGAGGGAGTCAGACAGAGGGACACTTCAAGCTGACGACTCAAAATAAAATAAAAATCATACTTGAAATTGTCAGAAGGATTCTCTCCCTCAGATTAGATTTTTCCTTTTTAATCCGAGGAGTTGATCTGCCCTCCTGTTTTTCTTTATAAAGAAGACCATCAAATGTGTTTGCCAAAATCCGGTCCAAAACATTCAAATTATCTGCCCTTATGTGCAGTTTGCCACCTCACTAGCTTGCTAGCTGAAACTGCCGCGAAGCTAGTGCAAAGTGTGGCCGCCGAGTGTTTTGACACGGTGGAGGGACTCAGCAGCACCCGCTGCTCGGTAGGCACAGAAACTGCGGAGTGAAAGAAATCAGTCTCCAAACACAAAAAAAACCACCAGAAATGAAAGTTTTCATCGTCGCTAGTCATTTTCAACAAAGAAAATATCGCTAAGAGGATCAGGAAAGTCTCCGGTTCAACTCAGAACAACAGAATGAATGTTGAAAAATGCTCGCATGTATGTTTACAACACAAGATCGATGATTCGCTCATTTCGTTGTCAATCAAAAAGGGAATCAGCCTTAGACCGATCATCCAATCTTTATGCTGAAGTCCACTGACCCACAGACCCCCAGAGACATCGAGCGTCCGATGGGTGGGACGAAGCCAAGCAATTATCCAATGACCCGTCTCGTTTCGCTTGCCCATTAAACTCTGGACGGCCAGCTCCTACACTCTTTAAAGCACCGTGAAGCTGCGGGAATGAGAGAGGAAAGCCGTGTCGTTACCAGGGATAAGAAGCTGATTCTGAACAAAACAGCGTGTTGTAGCGCATATTTAGTCAAAAACATGTACACACAACACTATATATCTAATCACTTATTTTTTGACATTTTAGGGGAAGCTGAGCTTCCCTTGCCGTCTTAGAGCAATCGCCTGTGGTGCACTCTCAGTTACATTAACATTGATATGACACATGTGGGCTTATAGATATAAATTCTGTTAAATATTACTTTGATGTAGCAAGCTACTTTTGCTGGGCAGGTTGTAGTGTAGTTTGCTACAATTATCTGAGGATAGCTTCCCCTGTAGCTTAGCTACATTTAAGCGAGAGTAACTTGTAGCTTAGCTTACTACATTTTACAAGCTGCTTGCCCAGCACTGCCCATTGAGCATGTATGAGATGCTGTGAATCGGTGCTTATGACAGTGCACTGAAAAAAATAACTCATAAGAATTACTTAAAAAAATTATTGTAAGTATTTGCACGCAAATCAAGTAACACTCACTTGCCAGTATCAAGTAAATTCTACTTACCATATAACATAACAGTTGTGAAGATATTAAGTAACAGTTACTTAATTACATCCAAGTTTTAAGGTAGATTTATTTAAACAAATTAAGTAAAGTCTACTTGTTTTTCATCGGCAGGGACATCATTTTACTCAAAATTTTAAGTAAATTTTATATACCGTAGTTCCTTGCATAGCCATCGAAGCGCTAATTGTTTTAATACCTTTTCTCACTCCTGCGCTTATAAATGGCGTGCAGTAAAAAATTGAGTGTGATAAAAAAGACTTTAATAAAAAATGATTCTGCGGCCGTGGCCCGGTGGTTGGGGACCACTATACCTCAGCATGTCATCGTGCCCACTTCTACACCATAATGTCTACGTGACGGAAGGACACATACGACACATCCTATACAAGATTGCAATGCATACTTGGTCAACAGCCTTACCTTTTACACTGACGGTTGTGATATAAACAACTTTAACTTTCTTACTAATATGCGCCACACTCTGTGAACCCACACCAAATACATTTCTGGAGAACATCGACTCTGTAACACATTATAGACGCAAGATAAGAATTACCCGTAATGCCACCTTGCAGTGCTCTGTGAAGTAATCCTAACGGCCGGAGCAGAGCCAGTCGGCCAGAGCCTGTTGTGCTGTGCGCATGCGTCGTCGTGCATGCGTTTCAAAACACTAGATTTTCAGAGTAAAGTTAATGTAATATTTTTAGGTTTATGTATGTACAACTATTAAACATTTAAATAGTATGAAGAAACATAAGTAAAACTTACTCTTCCCCCATAATTCATGTATTACGTTAATAAAATGTTTAATTTTACTTAAGAAACTCTAGTTCTTACTGAATGCTAAAAATATTAGGTTTAAATTATGACAGTTACTCTAATAGAGTTTACAGCACCAAAAAGTTACTTTTTTCAGTGTGTGTTCCAATTCTTGCCAATATCCAACAACTTTGCAAAGCCACTGAAGAGGAGTGGACCCACATCCCTCAGGCCACAATCAACAACCTGATCAGGTCCATGCAAAGAAGATGTGTTGCACTGTGTGAGGTACAGTAAACGGTGGTCACACTAGATAATGACTGTTTTTCTCCCCGCGCCCAGGGGCGCCGAAAAGGGGGGGTAAAGGAGACGGATTCTAGGGGCCCAGAGCAGGGTCGTCACTAGACCTAATACTGTACTGGGGCACACCTGGGGCACAAATACTTCATGTGAGCGTGCAAAGCGCGCAAGCAAAAACATTTTTAGCACTTCTTTATCATAAAAAATACATAAATAGTGCTTTAAACTATGAAATCATATCAGATTATTTTGTATGGATCTTTTGTTAACCACCTCAAATTAACTAATGCATTTGACCTACTTGTGCACTTTTTTACTCCAGACTTCTAAACTGCTACTGGTAAAAGCAAAAAGGAAGAGCAATGAATATTTTTGAAATATTTATTGCAGTAATCATCTGCAAATTTAACATCTACAAAAGTAAAACAAAAAATAAAGCACCCCTACATCTCTGGGTTCTTTTATATTATTTAATTTCCATTTATGGCAATGTGGCTAATCCTATTTCAGATACACAAAACTAGAAAATATACACAAAACAATAAAGCCACAGTAGTAGAATAAATGAACAACTGGTGTGTGTCTGTTCAGGGAATCATTTTCTGAGAAGTAAACTGTAACGTCTCGTTTTCATTTTTGCAAAGTAGTCAATCACTCTGGACAGACATGGAAATATTACAGTAACTGTTATACAGTTGACCAGTGGTTCCCAACTGCTGGGTCGTGACATAAAAGTGGATTGTGTGTCATTTTCAGTGAGTCGCAGTCAGATGTGTGCATGAAAAAAAAAAAAGTTTAAGGAGGAAAAAATCAAATTGTGTTAACAAAACCAGATTATTTTAGCCTTTTTTTTAGTGACTATTAGTGAGTATTTTAGCAAAAGGCAAACCAACTAACAAGTTGGAGGACGACTCAGGACAGACATGGAAATATATTTAAAAAAAATCTAAATGGGGCAACAAAACCCGATATTTTCAGCCATCTTTCTGAAAACAAATACAGAAATGTTACTATTTTTTCTGGAAACAAAACCAGATGCTTTAGCTGTAGCCATTTTTCTGGTGACAAAACAAGATTATTTTAGTCAAAGTCACACCGATTAACAAGACAAGTCTACTGTGCTATTTTTCTGTGAAATAAACTTGAATGATTTAAAAATTTGGCTCACGACTTGATGATATGGAAAAATGTTTTTCTTCCTGAAGATAAACCATTTGAGAAGCACTCAACTCACACATGCTTACTCCAAATCATCATTGATGCAGAACCAGCAGACAATAACCAACATTATGTTTCATGTTCATTGGAAATTCTGCCGACAGCTCGTACAGCAAATGAATATGTTTGTCTTGATACAAGCAAGAACGTTAGCTAACTTAGCATCAACTTAAGACAATGATGTTGCCTAGCTAGCTAGGTCTTCACTTACATCTCTCTTTCCTCGCTTCTTCTTCCCTGCTGCGCGCGAATAACTTTTTTAAATCCATCTAGGAGTTACAGTTTGAGTCAAATCAAAATCAAAATAATATAATTTACAAATTGTTGTTGGCTAAAGTTACCTGCCTCACGCAGTGATTCGAATCCCCCCTCCCTCTCTCTCTCTCTCTCTCTCTCTCTCTCTCTCTCTCTCTCTCAACCGAAGTCTCGATCCACACGTGAATAAATTACCATATTAAGTAGCCATGTGCTCACTGTTTCGTGGAGGGAATACAGTAGCAATCAATTACCATACTAAGTAGTATGTGCGCTGTTGTCTATGTTATGTGGACTTAAAACTCTGAAGCGTTTTTTTTTTATTGGTGAAATTTTTACTGGGGCACTGAAGATCAACAGTGGGGCACGTGCCCCTGTGAAATATGTCTGGCGACGCCCCTGGCCCAGAGAGGACCCTAATGATGATGAAATTATAATACAGAGGGGTCCTGTAAAGATATAGGGGCACTGTAAAAATTATTTTCATGGGGCCCAAAATCCCTAGCGGCGCCCCTGCCTGCACCCCACCCCCCACCCTCCAACCCCAGACTCCCAATAAAGCAAAACTGCACATTTCAGAGTAGCGTTTTATCGTGGGCAGCCTAAGGCACACCTGTGCAATAATCTTGCTGTTTAATCAGCATCTTTGATTTTAAGTATTTTTATTTTTATTTTTATTTTTCGCAGTGCTTTGACCATCACGTGTTAGTTATTGTAAGGCTAAATATTGTATTGTAAGTTCCAACCTTTTATTATTTATTGCTACCTTATCAATAATAGAACCATCTTCTCATCTTTAATAGATTACAAACCACAACACCAGTAGAGCAAATGTTTTTCTAATCACACACCAGCATGCGTCCTCTCCCGCAGCTGTGCGCCGCCAATTTGAAGGCCAGTGTGGTCCTTCTTTAGCCTGGAGCTGCAGGCCGAGTGGCTGCAGGGCGCCCATGTCAACAGCGTTGCCTAAGCCAACATCAACTAAGGGCTGTGCCTTAAGGCGTGCTCCTTTTTTTTCTTGTATCACTCTTCTCTCAGGTTGCAGTTAAGTAAAGCCACAGAAGGTGTTGGAAAGACACGCATTGCATTGTTGTTGTTGAACATAATATAATTAAGGAGGCTGTGTAGTCATAAAGAGGCTCTGATTGGTTGCTTAATAATTGTTAGATGTCAATATTCATTAGAAATAATTACATGGCTGATCACGTGACACCATCATGTCCCTTAATGACCGCTCAATACCTCTTGTTGCAGTTTTATCGAATTGTAGAAATGTATGGTCAGAAGTAATTCAATACAGAGCACAAACCAGAAAAGTAAGGAAAATGGAACCTTTTCAAAGAAGGTTTGTTGTGCGTATTTAATTAGATTCTTCTGCTTTCCTATATTTTATACTTTGTTGTGTCTTGACCAGTGTTGTGGTAGTTACTCAAACACAAGTAATCACTTCTAAAAGTAATGAGTTGCACTCCTAGGTTAAAAAACATTTTTTAATTATGCTGTATCAATAAGTATCCCTTTGTCACCTGAAATGCGCTGTATGTCCAATAAGCAATGAACACTTTAATTAAACACTTTGGGTCTGATTTACCAGAGGTTTGCGTGTACTAAAACACGTGCAAACCTGATAGCACACGCAAAGCTGATCTACTAAATGTGTGCAAAGTGGATTGCGCCTGTTAAGTGAGTAAAATAAGGCGTGCAATTCATTTTGCGTCGCTGTCTTCATTAATATGCAAAATATAAGCTGATCATCACAATGCTCACAATAGTGGGAGAAGTTGCAAATATAATTATTTAGTATACGCAATGTGATTTATCAAAACTCACCACCATTTTGTGAATTGAATTACATTTATATGACGCTTTTCTCTAGTGACTCAAAGTGCTTTACATCGTGAAACCCATTAACTCAGTTACATTTAAACCAGTGTGGGTGGCCTTGGCAGCAGGTGGGTAAAGTATCTTGCCCAAGGAGACAACAGTGACTAGGATAGCGGAAGCGGGGATTGAACCCGAGACCCCCAAGTTGTTGGACAGATGAGAATCCTCAGTCCTACGTGGGTGGGTGTGTGTGTCAACATTTTGGAGGAT
The DNA here is from genome assembly GCF_033978795.1 of Nerophis ophidion. Lineage (NCBI taxonomy): Eukaryota > Metazoa > Chordata > Actinopteri > Syngnathiformes > Syngnathidae > Nerophis > Nerophis ophidion. Next base: position 22,741,328 of record NC_084620.1, read on the forward strand.
CAGAAATAAAAAATATTAGACGTTTCATCTATTCCTCAACATCATTTAATAATTTTATAGCTGCTAGAAGAGCTGATTAAAACAAATTCAATTGTTGTATTTTGGTGTCCTTTAGTATGTTTAATAACGTGTTTTTTTCCACCTAGATTATATATTAATAAAAAAACTTCATTAAGTATGCATTTTTTTGCCTCTCTACAATGAGCTCACCTTCGGCTGTAAAAAAGAAAAAAGTTTCATCGCACAGAGCGGTTAGTGCGTGTGCTTCACAATAAGAAGGTTCTGTGTTCAATCCCAGGATTGGGGTCATTATGTGTGGAGTTTGCATGTTCTCCCCGTGACTACGTGGGTTTTTTCCGGGTACTCCGGCTTACTCCAAATACATGCACCTGGGGATAGGTTGATGGGCAACACTAAAACTAGCCCTTGTGTGTGAATGTGAATGTGAATGTGAATGTTGTCTGTCTGTCTGTGTTGGCCCTGCGATGAGGTGGCGACTTGTCCGAGGTGTACAACGCCTTTCGCCCAAATGCAGCTGGGATAGGCTCCGGCACCCTTCGGGACCGCGAGAGGGACAAACGGTAGAAGATGGATGGATGGTTTCACTTTCGATGCAATGCAGGACTGCTTCTAAAATGCCCATAAAAAATGTCTCCTGCATGTCTGAAAACATAACAAAACGTCATTGGTAGGAGCATGATAACATGATTTTGCAGTAAAAGAGTGTCTTCATAGTGATGCCCTGTAGAGTACACGCAAAACCCTCGGTCTGCACCACTTTCCAACAGTCTTAGTAAATCGCACAGAACACCCCCACTAAAACTAAACGCCATTGCATAGTTCACACACGCTCTTTAGCACAAGGGGTTTCCAGTAAGTCAGGCCCTTTGATGTGACTCCACTGTAGAATCAGGCAACATTTTCCTTGCAAAATGGAGTCTTGTTCTAAGCTTGAGTCATTGCTCAGGGACGGGGCGACAGCCGTTGTAGGCGCTTTGAGAGACTGGATGTAGTATTGGTAGCACAAGAGTCACAATTCATGCACATTCCTGTCCTTTCACTCCACAATTTCCAAATACAATTGAAGCCGTGTTAGCGGCCACTGAAATTTCCCCTGCAGGGAAAAGAATAATGTTGTAAACCTTGTCTATAGCGGCCACTTATATAATGGAACCAGGTACCACTCATTTTGCATCTTGAAATATATTTATTTACTCCATATATCCGCCACTAATATGGTCATTTGTTGCATTGATGCATGGTGTTTATATATGGAGTCTCGGTTAATATTGAATTATTTACTCTTTTTAGGATAATCTTGCCATGATGTGAATTGTTTTCTTGCTATAAAAAGCTTTCTTCCATATTTGTGGCCCACATGTTGACATTTCATAGAAATGTTATTTCGACAAAGCGGTCAACCATAAATGGTGATGTCAACTTAAGCAGGCACAGTTTAGTAATATGAACACGGTAAACCAGAACTTGATGAGTTGGTCATGTCGACATGAGCAACTTAAGCTGAGTCTAATGCATGTGAGATAATAGGTCAAGGCATTTTTTAAGAGAGGGAAGTTTAACTCTACAAGTGCAATAATATGAATGGAGCTAATATAAAATAGGAAACTAAAGTGAAATACAAATTCCCGTTCCATATGAGTTGTGAAATTGTGTTAGATGTAAATATAAATGGAATACAATGATTTGCAAATGTTTTTCAACCCATATTCAATTGAATGCACTATAAAGACAAGACATTTGATGTTCAAACTCATAAACTTTATTTTTTTGTGTAAATAATAATTAACTTAGAATTTCATGGCTGCAACATGTGCCAAAGTAGTTGGGAAAGGGCATGTTCACCAATGTGTTAACCCACCTTTTCTTTTAACCACACTCAATAAAGGTTTGAGAACTGAGGAAACTAATTGTTGAAGCTTTGAAAGTGGAATTCTTTCCCTTTCTTGTTTTATGTAGAGCTTCAGTCGTTCAACAGGCACATCAACAGCATATCATCATTCGTCTCCGCAGTCGTATTTAATGTTTCATAATGCGCCACACATTTTCGATGGGAGACAGGTCTGGACTGCAGGCGGGCCAGGAAAGTACCCACACTCTTTTTTAACGAAGCCACCAGTGCTGAATGTGGCTTGACATTGTCTTGCTGAAATAAGCAGGGGCGTCCATGAAAATGACAGCGCTTAGATGGCAGCATATGTTGTTCCAAAACCTGTATGTACCTTTCAGCATTAATGGTGCCTTCATAGATGTGTAAGTTACCCGTGCCTTGGGCACTAATGCACCCCCATACCATCACAGATGCTGGCTTTTGAACTTTGTGTCCATAACAGTGTGGATGGTTCGCTTCCCTTTTGGTCTGGATGACGCGATGTCGAATATTTCCAAAAACAATTTGAAATGTGGACTCGTCAGACCACAGAACACTTTTCCACTTTGCATCAGTCCATCTTAGATGAGCTCGGGCCCAGAGAAGCCGGCGGCGTTTCTGAAAGTTGTTGATGAACGGCTTTCGCATAGTTGAGCTTTAACTTGCACTTACAGATATAGCGACAAACTGTATTTAGTGACAGTGCTTTCCTGAAGTGTTCCTGAGCCCATGTGGTGATATCCTTTAGAGATTGATGTCGGTTTTTGATACAGTGCCGTCTGAGGAATCGAAGGTCACGGTCATTCAATGTTGGTTTCCGGCCATGCCGCTTACGTGGAGTGATTTCTCCAGATTCTCTGAAGCTTTTGATTATATTATTATATGTTGAAATCCCTAAATTTCTTGCAATCGCACTTTGAGAAACATTGTTCTTAAACTGTTTGACTATTTGCTCACGCAGTTGTGGACAAAGGGGTGTACCTTGCCCCATCCTGTCTTGTGAAAGACTGAACATTTTTTGGGAAGCTGTTTTTGTACCCAATCATGGCACCAACTTGTTCTCAATTAGCCTGCACACCTGTGGGATGTTCCAAATAAGTGTTTGATGAGCATTCCTCAACTTTATCAGTATGTATTGCCACCTCTCCCAACTTCTTTGTCACGTGTTGCTGGCATCAAATTCTAAAGTTAATGATTATTTGCAAAAAAAAAAAAAGGTTCATCAATTTGAACATCAAATATGTTGTCTTTGTAGGATATTCAACTGAATATGGGTTGATTTGCAAATTATTCTATTCCGTTTATATTTACATCTAATACAATTTCCCAACTCATATGGAAACGGGGTTTGTAATACTGAATATTTTGGCACATTAACAGCATATCATCATTTGTTTCTCTTCTGTGTGTCTTTTCCCAATGAGAAAAACAACACATGGAGTGGACTTTATAGTTGGATCATCAACAGCGTAATAGGGGAGAAAAAAAATATCATCCACTAATTAAAACCGTTTTCTCGAGAGACACAGCTGCTGGTGGGCTCAGACTGCTGCGTTGTGTGAGAAATTTTACATACTGCAATTAAAAAACTGAAATGTATCCATGTAAAACTACAAGTTTATTCACATAAAGACGTCATTTTTTGGTCTTGCGTCTTTGTAAAGAGGATCCTCATGCAAGCTCGTCTGCAATCCTTCTGTATGTTTTGCCTCGGTTTTATTGGCCCTCACTGAGGAATCAAATCCGCGGCCTTGATTCGAACCGGGATGACCGTGACCCGCGGTGTCCCTTAAGTCTCCCAAAGAGCGGATTTGCAAGAAGTCAAAGGCCAAACCAAAGCCCAGCTGGACGTCTGCTCTGGCTAACCCTAAAAAAGTGTGCTGCTGCTTGGTGTCACGAGGCCAGATGAGGCTGAGAGGAGTGCCAGGAAGTCGAGTAGCGCTTGGCTGCTTTCTGATGCTAATGTCAGTCACTTTGGGCGGGAAGTCCAGCAGGCAAAACCAGAATCTCACAAGGGTAAAGAAGCCCATGGCAACAGCTATAACATATTTAAGTAAAAGGAGCTGTTTTGGCAAAGTTATTTTAACCGTTTGTTAGCATGGAGCATGTGATTCAGTGTGGTTAATTTATATATTCGGGTTGTAGCGGTACATGTATGTATACATATGTATTTACCGTATTCTGGACTGTAAGGCGTAACCTTTTTCTTACTCTTTGCACCCTGCGACTCACAAAATGGTGCGGCTAAATTTTATTTTTTCCTTGCTAACAGCTGTAATGTTTTGAAATCAAAACATTTTTTTCACCAACACTGAAAAGCTGTGTTATTTTTTGTGCTATGGCCATTTAAATGAGTTCGCTCACTGTAGGTGCTGCGGGTTGAACAACCATAGTATTTCCTTCTGTTTAGTGCTTTTTACCGGAAGTACAATTACCCTTCTGTCCTCTAGTCATCCATAGGCATTGTACACGTATGGATTCTTCATTCAGCACTCCATGTAACGTTTGTAAGTTTTACAATATAACTAAAAAAATTTACACTTACTAAACCGTCCCATGTGTCATGTCTGTAGCAGTATTTTCATGCATATTTTTATGTCCTACCATAATGTAATTATGCTAGCAACATTTACATAAGCGAATATGCTAACCGATTATGAGGGTCTGTGTTAGTATTAAAAACTTTCAATGCTATGTTTTTGTAATGTTCCAGTTTGGTAAATTCAACAAAACTTCACAGTGGAGTTATTTAGTCCATTTAGCTCAGACCTTGACAAAAAAAGGCCTGCCGGACATTTCCAAATATTTTTTTAGACCTTCAACATCGAAACTGCGACCATTATGATATGCAGTGCTGTTTTCAAATTACCGTAAGCCTTGAACTATATTACCTATTTCAATGGCTTGAATGTATATATATTTTAACAAAAAACAGTTGGTAATGGTTATGTGCAGTAAAACTTTTCATGAACTCTTCTCATCTTAATGTGTGTTCCTAAATGTATGTTGCGCGTCTTAGATGAGGAGAGCAGTTATGAGTTTGGTTTACAGAGTGAACAACTAAAAACTAAGGTTTTGGGCATTGTTTTCTCTAAACGCATACATTTGTTTAAAAATGGCCAAGGACGGGCATTATTGTACGTTTCCTGGGTGTTGTCTTTATCACTAAAGGAAAAATCTAATCTGCGGGAGAGAATTCTATGTTGTTGTTTTTTGTTTTTTTTAAGTCGTCAGCATGAAGCATCCCTCTGTCTCCGATTCCCTCATCATCATGTGACATGAGTGTGTGCCTGTTGTGATTTTGCTTCCCAGTTTATATGACCCAAGTTATCGTGCCTTTGATTGGTCAGTTTAAAATGTTTTGCCCTAACCTTAGCTTATCATACAAACACCAACCATCATCATGGATTTTCTCCGTTTTGTATGAATGGACGTTCCTTCCAAGGTATCTCATTGTATCCCATGGGGTTGAGTTTTCTCTAGCCTTGATATGGGATCTGATTGCAGCCCTTTGAGACACTCGGACTATATAAATAAACGTCGATTGATTCTCATTCATCCAGGTCATTGTATTTTTTTGTACTTTTTTGGCCGGGATTCGCTGTCCATTTTCTTTCTTTGTCGCTTGTAGATTTGATGAAAGCTACCGAGCTACTTGATCTAAAAATAACTAAGCTACTAGAATTGCTATTTGTTTTAAAAAGTAGTGAAGTTACCGCCAAGCTACCGGGAAATGTAGTTAGGCTACATCTAGCTTTTTACTGCCCATCACTGACTCCATGCTAGTGTCTGTTTGGGTTTTGTGACCCAGCTAAATACAAAGGTTTCCTTCCCAGTCATATGTTTTATCAGTTTTTTCTTAAAACAATGGAGGGAAAAACCCTGTCAGCCAGGGTCCTTTGGAATTGTCCCAACTATACCGTGCTAAAGATTGTTAAAATCTCTGCTTGTTTTTGGGAACCCAATATTGTGCATGGTCTTGTCTCATGAGATGAGTCTATCCTCACACCCCTGATTTTCACATATTCGTTATCAGATTATTCTCAAATTCGACGAGGTGCAACATGCACTTGACTGACTGTCATGATGGTGTAACATACATTAGACCGTTTTTATCAATATGAAGTGCCTATTGGCACTGCATGCATATGATCACGTTTTTAGTCATTTTGCAGGTGAAACATTCCACATAATATTAATAATACTAATAATAATAATAATAATAATGTTGTGTGTGGTGTCAGCTGTAGCTTGCATCAATTGTAGAGACTGTCATGTGGCATTTTAGTGTGACTGCTCATCTTCACTCTAATTTATTCATAAGAGGCTGCCCTGCCTGTAAACTTTGTTCTGCACACATTTGATGATGCACAGTTGAGAGGATGTGTTGAAGGGCGCAGCAGAACCATAGAGAGAGAGAGAGAGAGAGAGAGAGAGTGAGAGAGAGAGAGAGAGCGAGCTGGTGTCATAAGACTGCGTCCCCAAGGCTGTCTGCACTCATTGCAGCCTGCCACCATGTCCACTTTAGATGTATACTATAACCTCGTCATGAACCGATGGAATCCACTTAGCCCTTGGTTCTGCTCCAACAAACATCTCTTCTCTTTTTTTCCTGCCATGTTACGCCAATCACCGTGCTCTGAAGAACATGTTTTTGACGTTAACATTGTTAGGGCTCGCCGGGTGGGTGGTAAAGGGGAGTCAGCAATCTACAAGTGCATGTCTTCTTGTTGTCCCTGATAGACACTTTGACACACAGCAGACGCCACTTTTAGGAACAGCAGCCGTTTCCAGGGGTTTCTGTTACGCAATCTTTTGATGGTTGAACGGACACTTCAGTCTGTTTCATCAGATAATCAGTAGGGAAATCATAGACCTCAAAATAGTAGCCCGTCCATCCATCCATTTTCTACCGCTTGTCCCTTTTGAGGTTGCGGGGGGTCGCTGGAACCTATCTCAGCTGTATTCGGGCGGTAGGCGGGGTACACCCTGGACAATTCACCACCCCAACACAGATAGACAGACAACATTCACACTCACATTCACACACTAGGGCCAATTTAATGTTGCCAATCAACCTATCTCCAGGTGCATTTCTTTGAAAGTGGCAGGAAGCCGGGGTACCCAGAGGGAACCCACGCAGTCACGGGGAGAACATGCAAACTCCACACAGAAATATCCCGAGCGCAGGATCGAACCCCGGACCTTCGTATTGTGAGGCAAATGCACTAACCCCTCCCCCACCGTGCTCCCAAATAGTAGCCCAGATTTACAATGGATGCTGAGTGGGTACGGTTTATGATGTGAGAGTTTAGTTCATAGGGACGGCAGCAGGAGGGTCCTCTTGCATGTGAACAAGTCGGCAGCGCATAGACGTCACCAACTGATGCAAAGAGGGGTGGTCCACCCCAGGTGATAGAGTTAGCACCTCCTTCGTAGAAACTGATCCGTGCTCTACCGCACGTGGGGTAGAGCAGAAAAGAGAAACAGCAGATCAACTAGTCTAAAAATGAGTTTATTCAAAGGCTAGCATGTACAAATGAGTTTTAAGATGCTTTTACTGAGGTGGCATCTCTGTTACCAGTAGAAAAAGCTTTAGAGCCCGCAGACTTTGTTTGGGCTCTGGGAATCACTAATAAGCCTGGGTCCTTAGAACGCATATTTCTGGCCGGGACATATGGTACAGTACAATCAGCAAGATAGGATGGAGCTAGACCGTGTAGTATTTTATACGTAAGTTGTAAAACCTTAAAGTCACATCTTAAGTGCACAGGAAGCCAGTGCAGGTGAGCCAGTATAGGCGTAATATGATCAAACTTTCTTGTTCTTGTCAAAAGTCTAGCAGCCACATTTTGTACCAACTGTAATCTTTTAATGCTAGACATAGGGAGGCCCGAAAATAATGTTACAGTAATCGAGATGGAACGTACTGAACGAATGAATAATTATCTCAGCGTCACTGGTGGACAAAACAGGAAACATTTTAGCGATATTACGGAGATTAAAGAAGGCCGTTTTAGTAACACTCTTAGTGTGTCACTCAAATGAGAGAGTTGGGTCAAAAATAATGCAGATATTCTTCACCGATTCATTTTGTATGATTGTTTTGTTGTCAAATGTTAAGGTAGTATTATTAAATAAGTGCCGGTGTTTAGCAGGACTAATAATCAATGGTTCCATTTTCTTAGCGTTAAGATACAAAAAGTTAGCGGACATCCATTGTTTGATTTCATTGAGACACGCCTCCAGATGGCTACAATATGACATGTTGGTCAGCTTTAGGGGCCTGTAGAGTTGGGTATAATCAGCATAACAGTGAACGCTAACGCCATATTTGCCTTTAATATTGCCTAGCGGCAGCACATAGTTTTGCGTTTCACACTATTACGTTTAACATCTTTAAAGTCAAAGATGTTTATATTAACTAATTGAAGAATACAACTATTTACAGTATTTTACAACATTTAGCATCTATCTGAGCTCAGTAGATTGCAATGTGTCATGAAATATGCATAAAAATAAATAAAATTATTTCGTAAAGTAACACCATTAAATATTAAAAGTACAAAACTCAATACGGTACCAAATATGTAAACGTAGGTAAAAACACGCAAAGGAACATTTGGCCTTTAATTAGTGCAATTCTCTGCACCTGGATACCAAAATACAGCCTGAAAGAAGTTTAGTAAGTACATTTTATTTATAAAGTGCTTTTTAGCGATAGAAATCCCAAAGTGTTGCACAAAACATAGATGAGTTAAAACATCAATTAAATTTAAACGACAGGGGCAACATCATAAAAAGGATAAAGTGGATGTAAAACAGATAGTTAAAGGGTTCATTAACTTTTTTACTAAAAAGCAAAGTCTTCAAATGTTTTCTTTAAAAGAGTCAACACAGTCAAGCTCAGGGAGGGACTAGTGCAAGTCATTCCAGAGTCTGTGGGCGACAGTCTGGAATGCCAGGTTGCCAAAGGTTTAAAATGGGTTTTTTGGGTCCTTAGGAGACCCTGGCTTGAAGACCGTGTGTGTAGGGGCACAACAAATCAGCGATATATTGAGGGGCCCAACATGCAACGCATGGAAAGTCAGGACTAAAATCCTAAACTCAATATGCAATTTGACTGGGAGCCAATGAAGACTGGATAGAATGGAGGTAATGTGGACTGCCCTGGGTGCACCGGTCAAAAGTCAGACAGCAGGTGTTGCCAGGTGATGAAAATAGTTCTTAGTCAATGGACGACAGTGACCCTCCAAAGACATTGACGGATCAAACACAACCCCAAGGTTCCGCCCAACAAGCCAATCATCAACAGCTGATGTGTGGTCGAAACCAGACACCTTGCGCTTCATTCAACCAAACTGTGGTAACGGCAAAGGCGTTGTAACAATAGTAATAGTAATTAACTAGATCACTCGTTACTGAGAAAAAATTGTAACACCGTTTATATTCTTAACACCGTTATTACCAACACTGACTAATTCATCTTCTAGGATGCCAGCTGTTGGGATGTTTAATATTCCCGTTTAGATGAAGATTGACTCATATTCCTCGCAAAGGGTGCAAACCAGCGTCTTTTTTGCCATCTCTAGGTCTTTGGCAGTTAGAGTTGACCAACTTCTCAGTTGATGTCTTCATTATTTTACTATCAAGGTGAGATAAGGCATGATTTATATTCATATTCACTTTCACAAACCTAGAGGTGTTCAACAAATTAGATCTGCTGTACTTTTTTGTGGAATTTGTTCCTAAATTCTGTTGAAAACCTGATGAGACTTTGAAGATTGTGTTGTCACTTCTATCACCTGTTATTCCTCTCCTCCTGTTTTGTAGCTAAAAGAAAAACTAACAAAAAATAAATCAATCAGACTTTATTCAAACAGCACTTTTCATGCACAGGCTTGTTGCAAAAAAAAACTGTAAACCACTTTAAAAACAAAAATAAACACATACTGTACACGCATGCTCACGCAACACTATTGACAATAACAAAACTTAGCAGGGCACTAAAGATTGAGCAAAATGCCATCTTTAAGACTTTCACACTGTAAAAATTCAGAAACTTAGCATTATCCATCCATCCATTTCCTACCGCTTGTCCCTTAGTTTTAAAGTGGATAATAAATACAATATATATAAAAACAATTATTTATAAATATGGTAGTGACGATAATAATAATGATAATAATAATAGTATTGATAGTAATATACAAAGTATAAGACAAGAGAATATAAATTAAAATTCCAAGAGTTTAAAATGATTAGTAAAAAGCCTGATTAAAATATTTTGCTTATCTTTCAGAGAAAACCATGCTCCAGTCTTTTTAATGCCGATCACTTGCTGCAAAATTATTTTAATACAAAATTACTCCTGACTTGTGTCCTCTTGTCACGAGGAAAAAAAATGAAGATTAAATAAAGAAAGCAAAGCTTCAACCCTGTTTGTGTGCATGTAAAACTCATGGTTGTAGAAATTGACACTAAATTATCCCGAGTCGTGATTGGGTTCCTGCTTGGCACTCAGCATCAAGGGTTGGAATTGGGGGTTAAATCACCAAAAATTATTCCCGGGCGCGGCACCGCTGCTACCCACTGCTGCCCACTGCTCCCCTCACCTCCCATTTGGTGATCAAGGGTGATGGGTCAAATGCAGAGGATAATTTCGCCACACCAAGAGTGTGTGTGACAATCATTGGTACTTTAACTTTAACTTTACATAGAATAAAACAAACAGAATGAAGATCGTCTTTAGGAATGTATACAGGAACTTTACGATTTGCCCTTATAAATGAAATAACCTCCTGCATTTGTGCCAAAAACTATCAGAGTAAATAAAGTGGACACAGGAACTATCTTAGTTCCTACTGTAGTTGATTAGTGGGAGTTTTAAAAGTTCCTGAGAAACTTGAGGAGCAGGCTCTGCTGTCGAACACTGATTGGTTAAACACGTTTGCAGCGTTACTAAAACTTTGTGTTCAAAATTTCCGCGGCCATTACAGTATGCGGCTATGCTTTAATTTATGCATTTCTTCTTTTCTATCTACTTTTCCAAAATACTTGACATCAGAGAGAAATAAGGTAGATAGGAACTTTTGACTTGCAGTAACTTTTGTTTTGCATCTGTGTTCTGAAGAACACTGATTAATGGAACTATCCTGCAGTGTTTTCACTCAGCCGTAGTGTTTGAACCAGTTTGAATTTTTTCAATTGTTATTTGTGACGGTATAGCTCGGTTGGTAGAGCGGCCGTGCCAGCAACTTGAGGGTTCTAGTTTCGGTCCCCGCTTCCGCCATCAAAGTCACTCCCGTTGTGTCCTTGGGCAAGACACTTTACCCACCTGCTCCCAGTGCCACCTACACTGGTTTAAATGTAAAATAAATATTGGGTTTCACTATGTAAAAGTGCTTTGAGTCACTAGAGAAAAAGCGCAATATAAATATAATTCACTTATTTTGATTGATTGATACTTTTATTAGTAGATTGCACAGTTCAGTACATATTCCGTACAATTGACCACTAAATGGTAACACCCGAATAAGTTTTTCAACTTGTTTAAGTCGGGGTCCACTTTAATGAATTCATTTAACAAGCTTCATTTTGACACGCAAAGCTGTGGGAAGTGGACGGACTCTTTGAAACTTATTTAATAATGATAAATGATAAATGGGTTGTACTTGTATAGCGCTTTTCTACCTTCAAGGTACTCAAAGCGCTTTGACACTACTTCCACATTTACCCATTCACACACACATTCACACACTGATGGAGGGAGCTGCCATGCAAGGCGCCAACCAGCACCCATCAGGAGCAAGGGTGAAGTGTCTTGCTCAGGACACAACGGACGTGACGAAGTTGGTACTAGGTGGGATTTGAACCAGGGACCCTCGGGTTGCGCACGGCCACTCTCCCACTGCGCCACTCCCACTGCGAGGAATATTCTGTTTTCAGCCAGATTTTGAAGTGGCGACTCCAGTTGCTAACTGAGACTTGAGGGTACGTGCCACCGGGCCATATTCAGTAAAAACGAAGGATGCAGGGGCCACATCGATACATTTTGCACATCAATGATGCTGAAAGCAAACCAATGTAGGTCAATATACGTATGCTAAGCTAGCTGAACAGAACATCCATGTTAGCTTTGTGTTATAGGTGACAAAAGAAATGTATGTGACATTAGGGCCGTCAAAAATAATGACTTAACTATATGAGTATATACATAAAGTCGTGGTCAAAAGTTTACATACACTGGTAAAGAACAATGTCATGGCTGTCTTCAGTTTTCAATAATTTCTACAACTCTTATTTTTTTGTGATAGTGATTGGAGAACATACTTGTTGGTCACAAAAAACATTCATGAAGTTTGGTTCTTTAATTAATTTATTGTGGGTCTACTGAAAATGTGACCGAATCTGCTGGGTCAAAAGTATACATACAATGTTAATATTTGGTTACATGTCCCTTGGCAAGTTTCACTGCAATAAGGCACATATTGTAGTCATCCACAAGCTTCTGACATCCCAGTGATAAAGATAAAACCTTCTGGAGGAAAGTTCTGTAGTCAAATAAAACAAAAATTAAGCTGTTTGGCCACAACACCCAGTAACATGTTTGGAGGAGAAAAGGTGAGGCCTTTAATCCCAGAAACACCACACCTACCATCAAACATGGTGGTGGTAGTTCTATGCCCTCGGCCTGTTTTGCTGCCAATGGATTTGGTGCTGTACAGAGTGTAAATGGGACAATGAAAAAGGAATATTACCTCCAAATTCTTCAAGACAACCTAAAATCATCAGCCCGGAAGTTGGGTCTTGGGCACAGTTGGGTGTTCCAACAGAACAATGACCCCAAACACACGTCAAAAGTGGTAAAGGAATGGCTAAATCAAAATAAAATTAAGATTTTAAAATGGCCTTCCCAAAGTCATCACTTAAATGTGTGGACAATGTTGAAGAAACAAGTCAATTTCAGAAAACCAACAAATTTAGCTGAACTGCACCAATTTTGTCAAGCAAAGTGATCAAAAATTTAACCAGAATCTGTGGATGGCAACCAAAAGCGACCTATTGCAGTGAAACTTGCCAAGGGACATGTAACCAAATTTTAACAGTTCTGTATGTATACTTTTCACCCAGCATGTTTGGTCACATTTTCTGTAGAACCACAATAAATTCATAAAATAACCAGATTTCATGAATGTTTTTGTGACCAACAAGCATGTGCTCCAATCACTCTATCACAAAAAAATAAGAGTTGTAAAAATTATTGGAAACTCAAGACAGCCATGACATTATGTGTTTTTACAAGTGTATGTCAATTTTTGACCACGACTGTATATTCACAGAGTTGTCAGGCTTTCCCCTGACAGTTTGTCTATGTTTTAGTTTTTTCCTCTACATTTGTCTGTTTCTTCTGTGTTTAGTATTTCCTGTCCTTAGTTCCTGTCTAGTGCTCTTATTTTGTCAGCTTCCTGTCTTGTTCCCTGAGTGCTGTGTTCCTCCTCAGCTGCGGCTGATTGGCACCTAGCCACACCTGTTGCCAATCAGCCCGCACCTATTTGTACCTGCTTTGTTTTGTGTCAGTTGCTGGATCATTGTATTGTCTTGTCGATGTCACGTCTAGTCGCTCTTGTGTGATGTGTTATCGCTCCTGTCGTGTCGTACCTTGTCTTTGCAGTGTAGCGGTAAGCTATATTCAGTTGATGTTTGTAGCTTACTGTTTTTTGTTCCCTGCTTCCGTTTTATTTTTCATTATACAAGTACGACTTCTGTTTGCCTGTTCGCTCCCCGCTAGCTTACACGCTAAGCTCATGTTCGTTATTTTCTAGCTCCAAGGCTAGCTCCTTTTGTGTGATTATCCGCCTCATGCGCGCTTTGTGTTTGTACCCTTTTGGTTTTGGTTTTGTCTTAGTATTGAATTAAATCATGTTTTCTCATTCAATGCCTGCCTCCATCTCTGGATCTTGGGGTTCGTCACCAAATAACTCTGACAAGAGTGTCTTCAAAGTAGGGAGAATAGGGACTTTTGCCGAGGCTTGAACCATTTATTTAGTTTACATTGCTTCCTATGGTGAACTCTGCTTCAATATACAATCTTTTCGCTTCAAGACCTATTTAAATTGCTAAATCAAGGTTCCACTGTATTTGAAGGGCAGGTACATTTGCATAGCCATATTTTTAAAAATGTTATCCGTTAGCTGCTTCACCTCGGCTTGCCTGACCCAGATGGAGGTGACATTCAGCTGCGAGGAAGCACGACTTGTGGGGTCAATAGGAGCCCAGGGACAGAGTGGACCTATAAATAACTCCCTATACTTTTTTTCTGAGTCCTCCATATTGACTTCTCCTCTGGCAAAGGGCCTTTGTTGAAGCGAGAGGCGGTCGTAACAACGCCTGCCTAGAGGTCAGGGGCTGAAGCAACGTCGTGACTCTGATCCAACGCACGCACACACACACACACACACACACACACACACACACACACACACACACACACACACACACACACACACACACACACACGCACACACGCACGCACACACACACACACACACACACACACACTCACACACAAAGTTGTACGTCTAGTGAGTGACTAAGACATACGAGTGTTCTCTCCATCATGACCAATGAGGTCAAAAGGTCGTCAAATATTTACGAGAGTGCAGAGCGGCGTCGAGGGTGCTCTTAACACAAATGTGACACCTCCGCGTGGGCCTATGGAGCGCCCTTTCTTGTTTGGGTTGCACCGCGCGAGGCACGTTTGCCGGCCATCGAAGCGAGCTAAAAGCCCTCTCGACAAGAAGACACAAAGGGAGAAATGCTTTGAAGCCGACGCGAGGGGCGGAAAAAGAAGAGCGAGAGAAATGTCCTTTTTTGAAAAAAGTGTTGGTTGAAATGGAGTGGAATGGCCTCTTTTTCGGCACCTCCCACGCAGGACACAAGGGCGCAGTTGAAAGAGATGTTTGTAGCTGAAGAATCGTTTGGTTCGGCCCCAAGGAACAAGAGGTTTGAGATTTGGACCGACGGTGTCATCATTGATTCTATTAATCTTGTTAAAGTCGAGGTCAAGTAACTCTTGGCGGAAATCATCGAGAGTTTAGTGTGAAAGGTCTGCAGGCCTTTTAGAGCCTCACTTTGCTTTTATTGGATGATACTTGATGGATCTTCTTGTTGTTGACTAGGCTTGTTTCAACAAGCGCACTCAAAATTATTATTTTTTAGGAATAATTTGCAAAACACCAACAAAACATCCATCCGTTTTCTACTGCTCGTCCATGTTGGTGTCGCGGGGGGTCGCTGGGGCCTATCTCCAATCGAACCACACCGCTCCAGATGATATAACATAAAAATGATGATAAAGCATGAACTTGAAGTGCCATCCCATGGAATTGTCCAAAATGTTTTGGTATCCTGGAGCATTCAAAGTTCCTTTCACTGGAACTAAGGGGCCAAGCCCAACTCCTGAAAAACTACCCCACACCATAATTCCTCCTCCACCAAATTTCACACTCGGCACAATGCAGTCCAAAATGTAGCGGTCTCCTGGCAACCTCCAAACTCAGACTGGTCCATCAGATTGCCAGATGAACAAGTGTGACTCATCAGTCCGGAGAAGGCGTCTCCACTGCTCTAGAGTCCTGTGGTGACCTGCTTTACACCACTGCATCCGACGCTTTGCTTTGGATGGGTGATGTATGGCTTAGATGCAGCTGCATGGCCATGGAAACCCATTCCATGAAGCTCTCTTTGTACTGTTCGTAGATTAATTGGAAGGTCACATGAAGTTTGGAGCTATGTAGCAACTGACTGTGAAGAAAGTCTTTGCACTGTGCGCTTCAGCATCCCCTACCCCCTGTCTGTCAGTTTACATGGCCTACCACTTGGTGGCTGACTTGCTGTTGTTCCCAAACTCTTCACTTTTCTTTTAATAAAGTTGACTTTGAAATATTTAGGAGTGAGGAAATTTCTCGACTGGATTTGTTACACAGGTGGCATCCTACGACAGTTCCACACTGGAAATCGCTGAGAGGCCCATTCTTTTACAAATGTTTGTAGAAACAGTCACTATGTCTAAGTGCCTGATTTTATACACCGGGCCAACTGATTAGGACACCTGATTCTCATCATTTTGATAGGTGGCCAAATACTTTTGGCCATATTGTGTATGCGTGGAATGTATGCTAGTATGTATTACAAAGCATTATGACAAGCTCTAGGAGGAGCCACAAATGTCATATTCTAACTGTATAGCATGACTACATTAAATGTTGTATAAACAATAACTACATGCACCGGACGCTGTTGTACCTAATAAAGTGGCTGGTGGGTTTACAGAGCCGAGACAGTCTTTTATTCTAACTTGCCTGTTAGAGGAGACTCCAGAAAAGCTTCCTGTCATCCCACTGAGACTTCCTGCTTGATCTCTCGCCCCCTGTGGCGCTTATTAGGACAGCTCCTTGTTTTAGCGGCATAAGCCTCAACATGTCCTCCCTGCCACCGCCGATCCTCCCTTAAAACCCACACGGGATATGGAGAGGGGAGCTACTAAGTAGGCTCGAAATCATGCAAGCCACACAAATAGGCGTCCCTGTGTGTGTGTGTGGGTGGGGTGGGCATCAGCAGTCTAAGAAGCGCCACATCCAACATTCATGGGGTGCATCAGAGAAAGGGCAGGCAAAGAGCAACTTGGGCTGTAATGCATCGCCACACCTTGTGGGGAGGAAACTGTTGAACTTCTCCCACCAGCAAAAGCTGCTTAATATTTTAGAATCCATTTTTCTAAAAATCAAGTGCTTCATCAGAGGTGTGATGTTGAAGTTTTCTGGTGGAGACACTTTTTAATACATTTTGAATGGCAGGTACTATTTTTGCTTCCTCCACTTACCGCCAAGCCTTAGGTAGAATGTGTGCCTTGTGGTGATTGGCCAGATCTGATCAAGTATGTTACCTAATCTTTGGTTAATATTTGTATTGTTGTGTATTTTATGTTTGTTTATGAGGTAGACTTCAGTATGTGTCTCGTTTGGTGTTATTCACTTCCTGTTTGAGGCATTAAACATACGGCCTGAGGGCCAGATCAGGCCCGCGAACAGGTTTGTAGTCTGGTCCACGCAATGAGTTTAAGTATCAACACATATTTGAATGAAAGAAACAGCTCTTCTAAATGTGTCTACTCGATGTCGCAATAGCAATTATTTGTATCTTTGTAGATGCTACGTATGTACAAAATAAACCACATGATGTTATTAGTACACCAGTCGAGGAAAATGATCAAACTATAGAAATAGCATACTGTAATTTGATTTATTTTCTTTTGATAGATTATAATGAACACCAATATCTTGACTGATGAACATTATCACATAATTTATTCAGAAAATATAAATAACGACAAAGATAGAATACTCTTAACCGCAACATGTAAGTGTAAAAAAAAAAGATTTGTACATTTCCAGAATGTGCTTTTCCTATTTTTAGACGAAGAAAACTATCTGAAGTGGTCTTTATTTTTAAGTTATCGTGCCGTGATTTTACCAGTCCGGCCCACTTGGGAGTAGATTTTTTTTCCATGTAGCCCCCGATCTAAAATGAGTTTGACACCCCTGCATTAAATAATACATCAATAGAAAATACATTTAAATAGCGTGACATAAATAATTGTAAAAAGATAAACACACAGTACAAAACTTAGGATAAAAATATCAGACACTGTGGTTCTAACCATTTTCTCAAAGTACCTTACAGACAACATATATTTTTGTCTTGTTTAACAAGGAATAGTTGAATGCACAATTAATTTCCTCATGCTGATGTACTAAAAATATGCAAAAAAAAAAAATATATATATATATATCATTTTGTTAACAATTCAGCTTTGATGGAAATCTGCATTCTGCTGCGTTGTGGTCATTAGGACCATGTTTACACCGCAGGCAAAAGTGTCCCAAATCAATTTATGTATTTCTTTTATCTATTTTTTTCTATCTGACTGTTTACACTTAAAGTGAAATGGGATTTTTATCAGACTCCAATGTGAATGCACACGTGACCCTAATGTGGCCTCGACGTCACTTGCTAAAGTTGCCCGGGAGGAAATCGCTACATCGTCAAAATAATATAAAGACACCACCATAAATATGGTTGCCAGACCTTAAAAATGTGTGTTTCTTTACGTGAAAATAAATTCAAGTAATAAAATGTATGAATGCATGTATGGATATAGTGTAATAGATTAGGGAGGGTGGTAATCTTGTCATGGCTGTTAAGTAGAGGAGATACGGACTTCAACGTGGATCTACGGGAGCTTTATTTTTCAACTCACATGTATACAAATGCACCACAGCGTCAATTCCAGTCTTTCAATGATCACTCTTTCTTCGTATTAAAAATATATATATTCATATATGACATATAGCCAATTATTTGTGCACTATTGACAAGCGATGTCTTGAAAAAGGAACCTGAAACTGGATGTTTTGATGTAATATCCACTTCCGCTGGGGGGGCTGCACACAAGTGACGCAGCTCACCCAAAGCTGACAAAAAAGTCACAAATGGGTCGCATTCAGGTTGCATTGCGTTTAGACTGCAGTCACATTTGAAAAGATCAGATTCCAATCGAATTTGGACTATCTCCTGATGTGGCCTGACTCTGACGCGAAAAGATCAGGTTTGAAGCACTTTAAGGCGTTTAGACTGGCCAAAAAAATCTGATATCTGTCACTCGAAGGCCAAAATAATCAGATTTGCTGCGCAGTGTAAACGAGGCCTAGGATAAGATAGATTCATCCTACAATGGGGTTGCGGTGCAGATATAATAAAGTAAAACACATGACACATGAAAACAGGAGTAAAACGTTAAAGAACAAAGGGCATAAAATACATTAAGATAGGACAGAGCTTATGCCACCAGTGCCACTTCAGGGGAAATGGCATAAGTGGAATTTTCTACATACAGCGACAAAGTAAAACAACAAAAAAAACAAAATATGAGCAATAAATAGCAGATATTGCACACATTTCAACACCCACATACTGTATACCGCGGTGGCCTCTGCAATCAACACATTTTAATAGACTTCATCTAATCCTGCCTGAACCAAATAAAAGAACAAACATCCGCCAATTAATCAATTAAATATTTTGGGGAAGACTTTAAAACTTCACAACCACACATGTTTTGCACTAGTGATCATCAGTCACAAAAGACTGTCCGGTCCCACTTTTTGGACTTGAATTTCCCTTGTGGATCAACAAAGTTTGTCCAAGTCTAAGCGACAGGGGTGGGACCAGACAAGCTCTGCATGAGGGTCGTTGTCCAATGTTGCTCACGCAAGAGAAGGATTACAAGTGGTGAGGGTCAAAGATGATTTCTGTTGGAAGTATAGGATGCATGTCATGGATGAAGATGCAGCTGGGTGTCATGGGGGTAGGGGGGCGGAGGGATGCCTCTTACATCTCAGAGCTAAGGGGGCGGATGAAAGATGGAGACAATGATGTAGCGGCAGTGTTGTGAAGGAAGAGCATTGGAATAATGGATGAGGACAGTAGAAGTGCATTAGAGCAGATAGCAGGTGTGTGTGTGTGTGTGTCACTGGGAGTGACACATGCCAGCTAACATGAGAACATCGTAAGGCTGATTGCATGTTTCATACACAAATTATTAGCAGTCTTTGTTAGTGGGTGTGTTATTTCTTCCATGAGCTTCATTGCTGCATTCTGGAGGCAAGCTGAGGTCATGGAGACACAAGCACGTGCCCGTCTACCCCCCGGCGACGCTTGTCACCGTGAGTGGCCCCCGCTGCCAGGCCGGGATAAACTACCTGTCACGGCCGGCGAATATACGTTGGAATTCTTATCAGAGGCCAAAAAACAAAAGGAGATGGCGAGGTCGCGGGGCGTCACTCTTCCATTATTCATCATCCGCTTCCTCCTTCTGTCGCCCGCTTTGTTGTGCCAGCTCACAACAAGGGCAACTGTCAGCCCCCCTTCCCATCTCAATTCACTGGAATGCGAAGTGTAGGGAAAAAAGATCCATCTATTTTCTCATGAGGGTCATGGGAAGGCAGGAGCCTACCCCAGCGGGGGACACCCACTTATAACCAGTTGATCACAGGAAAGATGTATACAGACGACATTCACACCTATTGACCATTTAGACTTAATACAATTAACATATCATGCACGTTATTAGCATATGATTGGATGCCATCGTTACGTAAACATCCCAACGCTCCAAACACAGAAATTATACAAAGCCAAAGAAGAAATGCTGCAAGTTCACGGAAAAAAACTCAAGTCGTACTATTTTACAGTATTATAAAGCAACTGAATTCTACAGCCCGCGAACCCAAAGGGAATAAGCGGTAGAAAATGGATGGATGGATGAATTCTACAGCCAATTGTTTACCCAAGACATAAATAAAAAAGTACCTTTGACTCATAACACGGTGTGACTAATTTTACTTTTTTATTCACTAACGGCCATAATGTTTTGTATTCAACAAATACTTTTCAAAGAACACAGACAGAGACTCTGACAAGTCAAGTTATTTTTTTGTGCAATGGCGCCAGCTTTTGGACAAGTTTTTTCATTGCAGTTACTGCGGGTTGAAAATGTACTTCCTGTTTTGTGCCTTGAACCGAAGCTACAACCATCCGTAGCGTTTTTACTGGAAGAGATTCTTCATTCATGTTTTCAAACAAAGTTTGTAAATTTTACAATACAACTAAAACAATTCACACTCTCGTTATTGGCCCATGTGTGAAGTCTGTAGGAGTGTTTTGTACGTGCTATTGTAATGTATTCAAGCTAGCATTGTTATTTTTTCTAAAATTTGGTGGGTCTGGCACTAGGAATACACTCTAGTCTGGTGCCCCTGGTAGCTTGCAAACTTGTAGCATTTTTAACTGGTAGTATTTTCCAGTTGTAAGTAAGAATGGGTACCGAAACTCAGTTCAATAATGGTACTGGTGCCTCATTCTGGTGCAGGCTCAATAACGTCTTATACTGGAAGTAGGCACACATAGTCGGATGTTCTTTTTAAACTTTGTCAACCTGATCAGCAAGGAGAGTCAACGGCGCAGTGGGGAGAGTGGCCGTGCGCAACCCGAGGGTCCCTGGTTCAATACCCCACCTAGTACCAACCTCGTCAGGTCCGTTATGTCCTGAGCAAGACACTTCACACTTGCTCCTGATGGGTGCTGGTTAGTGCCTTGCATGGCAGCTCCCTCCATCAGTGTGTGAATGTGTGTGTGAATGGGTAAATGTGGAAGTAGTGTCAAAGCGCTTTGAGTACTTTAAAGGTAGAAAAGCGCTATACAAGTACAACCTATTTATCATTTATTTATAACATTAGTGACACAGCGCTAACAATAATCAGGTTCCAACAACAACAGCACTTCCTTATTACCAGGGCCGACCCAGCTGTGCGTAGGGCCCCACAATCATTTTGGGGTCCTTTTTTGCATGAAGAAATGCATGTAAAATGTCAATTAATGAATAACAGGGCAACTTTATATAACGTTTTACTGCAAACTTATTCCTAGCTCCTTCTTTGCTATAATAGAAAAATGTAATTATCACTTTCACCTGTGGCGCAGAGCGTTAATGTATAGGTTTGATCCCTGAGGAGAGCTGTGGCTGTAAGGTTTGCCAATTAATGTTTTGAATTATATTAGATTTGATATTTTTGGAGCTAACAACAAAAGTTATTTGACAATTATATTCCCATGAATTTGTCTTACTCCAAAACATGCATCAAATTTGAATTTACGTTGGAGTCAAACAGTATAAAAGTTGTTTTAGATAAATAAAAAAATGTGAAAACATATTTCACTATTGGGTGGCAAAACACTACAGCACAAGCAAGTTGGTTTCATTTAGCTAACTTTACGGCTATTCTCTATATTGTTGCTGGTTTTGCTGCAATGATTATGACACTATGTTTTGGATTTAATATCCATCCATCCATTTTGTACCGCGTATTCCCTTTCGGGGTTGCGGGGGGCGCTGGCGCCAATATTTTGTTTTTTATTTGTTATTAAAGTATTTCAGTTACTAGTCTATTCAATGTGAATGTCTCAAAAGTTTGTTTAAAAATAGGCTTATAGGTTTATTTTAACAAAATTAGATATGTTGTATTTTGCACCATTTCAAAAGTACTGATTTGGTATTGGTGTCGGTTAAAATGTA
The DNA here is from genome assembly GCF_033978795.1 of Nerophis ophidion. NCBI lineage: Eukaryota > Metazoa > Chordata > Actinopteri > Syngnathiformes > Syngnathidae > Nerophis > Nerophis ophidion. The sequence continues at coordinate 22,763,410 of NC_084620.1, forward strand.
AAGAATACCCAACTTTTGGTTAAGGCCGCAGCTCTGCCCCCAAGCCGGCAGGGAGTGCCCTCACGTACTCCTCTGTGCTCAAACGGGTTAGCCCTAAAAGTTTTTTGTATTAAATCCAAAAAATTAAAAATAAAGGTTAAGCCATACTTAAAATTATTACCACAGTTGAAGGGGCATTGATTTTTCATTATCTGTGTTTTCTTTTACTTAAGCACCGTGATGGATGACTGAAATGAACAATTGTTGACCTTAATTTCCCCTTTATTCCATCTGTATTGTATTCATATCATTTCCAGGACAACTGGACTCACTCAAATTTGGCTGACAGTGAACCATTAAAAAAAATAAAAAAAAAAAGGTCTGTTGAATTTTAAGCAAAAGCCCGTCCGAAAAACTCCCAAACTCACATGGTTAACAATCTATTCATTTTTCTGAATGATTAAGAAATTAACTTTAAATAATTAAACAACTGTCAGTCGTTGATGTGACATGGATAAAAGACTCGGATTAAATAAACTCTGCTTCTTTTCTACTCCTTTTTAGACATGGTGTGTTGTGTAAGTAAACATGTGATCATACTTGCCAACCTTGAGACCTCCGATTTCGGGAGGTGGAGGGGCGGGGGGAGTGGGGCGTGGGGCGTCGTCAGGGTGTGTGGCAGAGGCGTGGTTGGGGGCGTGGTTTGGGCAGGGGCGTGGTTAAGAGGGGAGGAGTATAATTCACCAACTCGAGTATTTCATATATATATAAATATATATATGTATGAAATACTTGACTTTCAGTGAATTCTAGCTATATATATTTATTTTATTATATATATATAAATAAAAGAAATAGTTGAATTTCAGATGGCACCTATCAAATACACAGTAATAAAAACACAGTTGTTCTACTAACTGTACTGTGCTTGCTGGTTACTAAAAAACAACAACACTTACCTTTCACTATTTGAGTAACCTTTGTTCTGCCATTTGCGTACTGGCGAGAGTCACTTGCCGTCAGGTGCACAACACTACGTAAATCTTTGGCCAATCAAAAAGCAACCCCATAACGCTATAGCCAACATTCACCAGGAGATGGCAACAGACAACATAGAATCACTCTATTACAGACGGTGTCACCATGGCTGTAACTTCCTCGTTCTTCTGCTTTGTCTCCTTGTGTGTGCAATTTTTTATTAAAATCCGTAGATGTCGTAATGTGATTGGGCAGGCAAGCTGTTTATATAACAGGAAAGCGGACGTGAAAATAGGCTGTCCCCACTCATGTCCGCATGAAGCTAGAGGGGGCGTGGCCTCCAGCTCCGGCTGAATTTCGGCAGATTTTCGGGAGAAAATTTCTTCTGGGAGGTTTTCGGGAGAGGCGCTGAATTTCGGGAGTCTCCCGGAAAATTCGGGAGGGTTGGCAAGTATGCATGTGATGTACTTCAATGTAACTTTGTGGGAAATTAACATAACCAAAAAATGAGCATCGCCTTCCTGCTAGCTCTCTCTTCCCCACGACAGTCCAGTACAACGAACGCATCACGTTCCAACCTTCCCGAGATACGTGAACTCCTTCACCTGAGGCAAGACATTGCTACCAACCCGAAGGGTGCAATACACCCTTTTTCGCCTGAGAGCCACGGCCTCAGATTCTGAGGTGCTCAGGCTCATTCCAGAGGCTTCACACTCAGCTGCGAATAACAGCAACAAACATTGGAGGTCACAGCCAGATGAGGTCATCAGGACCACGTCATCTGCAAATAGCAGAGTTAAGATCCCAAGGCTCCCTTACTGGACACGCTCAACGTCATAGAAAATATGTCATGACAATGATGAACAGAACCGGTGACAAAGGGCAGCCTAGGCAGAAGCCAATGTTTACAGAGAACAGACTCGACTTACAGTACTGCGAACCAGGCTCCTGCTCTGATTGCACAAGGACCGAATGCACCCCCAGTAGTGGCATGACCCTCTAGAGCAGGGGTGTCCAACTCATTGCATATCGCGGGCCACATGGAGAAAAATCTACTCCCAAGTGGGCCGGCCTGGTAAAATCACGGCATGATACATTTAAAATAAAGACAACTTCAGATTATTTTCTTTGTTTAAAAGTAGAACAAGCACATTTTGAAAATTTACAAATCATAATGTTGTTGGTGTTTTTTTTATACTTGCCTTTTGCATGTTAAAAGTATTCGATCTTTGTCATTTATACTCTCTGAATAAATTATGTGATAATGTTCATCAGTCAACTCTGGTGTTAATATCAAAATCAATTTAGGAGATCTTATTTATGTAGGTTGCTTATTTTTCTCGACTGGGGTGCATTAACATCATGTGTGTTTTATATATATATATATATATATATATATATATATATATATATATATATATATATATATATATATATATGTAGGATCATCTACAAAGATACAAAGAATTGTTATTGCTACATCTAGTGGACACATTTAGAACAGCAGTTTCTTTTATTCAAAAATGTTGGCTCATTTTTATACTGAGTAAACTCATCCCGCGGGCCGGATAAAACCTCTTCGCGGGCCTGATCCAGTCCACGGGTCGTACGTTTGACTCTAGAACACTTACCACAGGGCACTTCAAGATATAAAGGTAACGTTATAATTTTTTGAAAGATTAGTCATGATACTTTTGGAGAGGGTGGGTCATTGTTTCATTTGCAATCTGGGAACGCCTTCACAAATGAACATCTTGCAGACAGATTCAGAAAACCAGTAATACAAGTAACTGTGTCACAAAGTTAACACAATATTTCAACCAAACTATGTCCAATACATATTATCTAGACCAGGGAATCTCAAACTGTGGTACGTGTAGCACTAGTGCTACACAGGCTCAATCTAGAGGTATCACTTGATTAAAGTACAGTGTTTTATTTTCCTATAATCAAGCACATGAGGTGAGGAAAAATCGTTCAAATTGTAGTTTTAACCCTAATGATAGACCTTATTTACTTTTGTTTACATTGAAAGGTAGGGCTTTTGGGGGGCTTGGCCTTTTCCTAACACAAGTAGAAAAATGTGCATTAAGTGTGCAGTTGCATGTTTTATATGAACTTCAAACAGTTCCACTAAAGTTTTGTTCTGTGCTTTTGACCACCAAAAAGATCTAAATATGAAAATATTGATTATTATTTCCAAACAGGCCTTGACCTTTTAACTGATCAGATAAGGATAAGACCTCTCTGAGTTAGAAGATAGGATTTATTTTTATTACGCAAACATCATACATAAAGTAAGTACTGCACCTCGTTCTCATTAACAAGCTCAATCTCGCTTGAGTTTTCAACGCTCCTGAGAGGCCACACAGATGGCAGCATCATCTCCATAATCATTATTTGCTTTGTTTAGTTTATAAGACTGTTTAGTAAATTCTCCTCTGCCTTTTTAAAATTCTAAACCAGATGACGTTGCTCTGGAACTGACTGGAACACAGTCCTCCTAGCTTGTTAACCCTTAATGCAATTTCAACAAAATTGATTTATTGAGGTTCTAGTGAGCACATAAATAGGAAAGAAAGCTGGTCCTGTATGCTCATCGATTTGCTTTTTACAAATTTTACAATTGTTTTTTAAATAGAAACCCCCCGCCAAAAAAAAGAAACCTATTTATATGCTCATAAAATATGTGTCATAATTGAACAAGTTCGTTTACTGTGTATTCGCTTCAAATTAAACCAAAAATACCTTAGCTGTGTCTTGATACTTGGATTGTCTGTCGCACTGTCTTTTTATCTATACGGAGATGAGTTTCATCACTAGGGTGCTACATTACTTTGTAGGGCTGTGAATCTTTGGGTGTCCCACGATTCGATTCAATACCGATTCTTGTGGTCACAATTCGATAATATATCCTTTTTTTTCGATTTGATTCGATTCGATTCGATTCTCAATTCAAAAACGATATTTTTCCGATTCAAAACGATTCTGTATTCATTCAGTAAATAGGATTTCAGCAGGATCTACCCCAGTCTGCTGACATGCTAGCAGAGTAGTAGATTTAAAAAAAAAAAAGCTTTTATAATTGTAAAGGACAATGTTTTATCAACTGATTGCATTAATGTAAATTTGTTTTAACTATTAAACGAACCAAAAATATGACTTATTTTATCTTTATGAAAACATTGGACACAGTGTGTTGTCAAGCTTATAAAATGCGATGCAAGTGTAAGCCACTGTGACACTATTGTTCTTTTTTTATTATTTTTATAAATGTCTGATGATAATGTCAATGAGGGATTTTTAATCACTGCTATGCTGAAATTATAATTAATATTGATACTGTTGTTGATAATATTCATTTTTGTTTCGTTACTTTTGGTTTGTTTTGTGTCGTGTTTGTGTCTCCTCTCAATTGCTCTGTTTATTGTAGTTCTGAGTTTTGCTGGGTCAGGTTTGGTTTTGGAATTGGATTGCATTGTTATGGTATTGCTGTGTATTGGTTAGTTGGATTGATAAAAAAAATAAATCCATCCATCCATTTTCTACCACTTATTCCCTTTCGGGGTCACGGGGGGCGCTGGCGCCTATCTCAGCTACAATCGGGCGGAAGGTGGGGTACACCCTGGACAAGTCGCCACCTCATCGCAGGGCCAACACAGATAGACAGACAACATTCACACTCACATTCACACACTAGGGCCAATTTAGTGTTGCCAATCAACCTATCCCCAGGTGCATGTCTTTGGAGGTGGGAGGAAGCCGGAGTACCTGGAGGGAACCCACGCAGTCACGGGGAGAACATGCAAACTCCACACAGAAAGATCCCGAGCCTGGATTTGATCCCAGGACTGCAGGACCTTTGTATTGTGAGGCAGACGCACTAACCCCTCTGCCACCGTGAAGCCCTATATAAATAAATAAATATAATATATAAATATAAATATAAATAAATATATATAAATAAATAAAATAGAAAATAAAAATTGTTTTAAAAATTAAATAAAAAAAACAACAATGTTTTTAAAAATCTGAATTAATTCTGAATCGCACAATATAAACGATTCGATTCGTATTCTAATCGATTTTTTCCCACACCCCTATTACTTTGTATGTGTTACACATATAGCGAGTATTGATAATTCAACCTTGAAAATGGTCTTACCTATAAGTGCTGGTTCCAGCTGCATTGTGCTGGTGAAATGATCACTTTCTGAGGTATTTAAGATTCAGTATTATGTGATGAGGCAGCACGGTGTAACAGGGGTTAGTGCATGTGACGCACAATACGAAGGTCCTGAGTTCTATCCCGGGCTCGGGATCTTTCTGTGTGGAGTTTGCATGTCCTCCCCGTGAATGCGTGGGTTCTCTCCGGGGACTCCGGCTTCCTCCCACTTCCAAAGACATGCACCTGGGGATAGGTTAATTGGCAACACTAAATTGGCCCTAGTGTGTGAATGTGAGTGTGAATGTTGTCTGTCTATCTGTGGTGGTGACTTGTCCAGGGTGTACACCGCCTTCCGCCCGAATGCAGCTGAGATAGGTTACAGCAAATCAAACACCCCCCCTCAAATGGATGGAGGGATTATGCGATGAAGTCATCCAGCCCTGGACACGTTCCTAATAAAATCAAAGTACGTTTGTAGTTTCATTCTTTACTGTTGTGTTTGTGTTGGCTTGTGCCATAAAAAATATATTAATTCTGCTATTTTTGCTTATTTTTAGTTAATCAACTTATGAGAAAGGTCAGTAAAAGTTCAGCCAGCCCACCATTTGCTCCAAAATGAAACAACCATAGCTGGAAAATGTTCATCATGTCTTGTTATTGAATATCTGTGCAATTTATTTTGTCGCCGTCTCACCTCTTTGTTTTTTTTTAACTGCTTCTCTAATAAAGACTCTGGCACCTTGGGTCCAACCAAACACATACAATAACAAAGAGCAGCAGCCATAACTCATCCACAAACATAGGGGGGATAACTTTTCTTCAGTCCACATCTAAAGCTTCCCAGATGGACTAGTTTGAAAAAAGTGAGACATCCCTTTAAAAAGCCTCTCACCATGTTTCTTATCTATTGACTCGTCCACAAGCAGCGAATCAGCTGGCAGTTTCTATTAACGTTATTGATCGATATTGTCATCTTGTCTGTTTATGTTCTTCACTATTTTAAGGCCTATTTTTTTTGTTTGCACCTTGTCTTGGAAAGAGTGATAAGTTAAGGGAAAAGGGTTGCAAAGTTTCACTAAAGTTGCAACTTTGTCCTGTGGGCTTGGACAAGAGAGGATATATTTTGCACGAAGATAAATACTTCACCAAGCTCAGATATTGATTCTGCCTTTTTTAAAAACATTTTACTGCTATTGTCTCCGGGCATGTGAATGACACAAAATATTCACTATGGCCTTCAGTCTCCAGATTGGAAGTTGTTCATCCAAGTATACGAGTTAGGACACACGTGAAGTCATTTACCTTTCCATGTTTGGTAACTTTTATGGCGTTCATGACAAGCAGACAGTAATGGATGTGCATCTTACATCTCAAACATAGCACGCAAATTTGTGTGGCAGTGAATGATGCACTGATTCTTTTAATGCATTTTGGAATGAATACAAGAATACTGCCTCAACAAAGTGGGTTTGTTATGGTAAATATATTCATGAATTATGTTATTTATTAATAATCTTGCACACATCAAAAAATGTATTCCCTTTATTCTTAACCGCCGTACACAACAGGGTAAATATTGTATTGCCTGTGCTATTATTCTTTTGAGAAAAACAACATGATGGCGCTGTTACTAAACCTTACCTAAACCATTGACCTCCCTAAATCGGATTGACTTGAAATGTGTCTGTAAATCCGCAATACAATATCTACTTGTAACTCTATGTTCTTTATCCAATCACCACCATATATGGTGTACAGCCCTTACCTCTGGTTGATACTGAGGGAGACTGTGTTGACCAGTTTGATTGATTGTCCAGTACTGTAGTTTTGTGGTTGGATATCACAATCCGTTTATTTCATGCTATCCAAATTAAAAAATGCATAACAAAGTATGCTGACCTTGAATGGCACTTTGTCACAGCATTGTCACGGCATGACACGGTCGAAAACTGTTCGTCCTCCAATTGTCCTGCCCGTGCTCACACCTAAATCCAATTTAAGGAGGCTACCATGGTAACCGCACCATAGCAACAGTCCCATACCTGGCAACACTTCCTGGTTCTTAACAGGAAGTGGGCAGAGCAATCTGCCGAAAAGGAAATTCAACATGAGCTGAGGCCAGCAATCAATTAGAGAAAATAAAATAAAAACTATATAAACAAATGAGGAAATTTGGCTCCAACATATGGTATACATATTTAGGGCAGTGACATACAAATGTGTGTTGAAAAACACAAGCTCGGTTTTTAATTATGGCCATCAACAAGCAAAGTGTTATTGAATGGACATGGGTAGGGCGACTAAGAACCTGATCTACTAAAGGTTTGCATGTACTAAAACTTGTGCAACTTTGGCACACGCAAAGTTGATCTACTAAACAAGTGCAGAATCCTCTCATTTCTTTAGTAAGTATAAATATGCAAAATATATGCCAATTTTCAGAACGTGCACAATACTGGGAGGAGAAAATGGAAATATAAATATTCTGAACATGCAGTGCGATTTATCAAGAATAAAACTCAACTGCGATCGCTATTTTGTGTCATCGTTTTAGCATTTTTGAAAAGTATATGCAAACTCGCACCATTACACACATGGCTGTGAGCAAGGAGGCGGTTGCGCTGCAGCTCCATCCTACGTATGCTTGTCAACATATATAAACTATATAAAATTACAATTTCAGATATATTATATAATCACCAATATCATTTTTAAATTGTATAGCTGATTGATTACATACAGGGTAATATTCTGATTTTTTTTTACAGAGCGACTCTTCAGGATAATCTGTTTTTAGGCAGTCTAATTTCCGTTGCTCCACTTTGACTGCGCCTTCACCCCATCAGCCATGTTGTAGTTTTCAGCGCTTCAATATGGATTATACTGACAGATGTAAGTTTGAACTATGCGCTACTTTATTTTATAATAAATAGAAAGGCATGTGCATGTGCGAGCAAGTCTGCCCCACGACAAGAGGATAAAAAGAAGGAACTTATTGACAACCGCGTACGATTACAATGGCAGACTAAATGGGTCTTGTTTGGATTGGGACTGCACTTTTTGGGGAAGTTTGCCTATTGTTCACAATTATTATGTTATTATCTGTAGGTTACTACTTTACATATATATTTACATCATGTATATAAAACCTTAATGAAGGTGTTTGGTTATTTTTTTAAGGGTTTATACGCAGAATAGTGCGGCCCCCATAAGCTCCATTTCAAGCAGACTTTGGATCGCATGTACTTCATTTTTAAAATACATTAAAAAAAATAATGAATCCATCATCATGTCTTTCATAATGATTGTGAACAATAGGCAAAATTCCAAAACAAGTGCAGTTCTCCTTTAATGGGCTGATTAAAACAAATTAAATTGATGCATTTGTATCTGTTTTTTAATTACTTACATTTTTTTCATGTAAGAAATATGTATATTATCAACATATCTCCAATGTGAAAAAAAACTTCTGCAATATTAAATTTTTTGCACATTCTTCACATTTACAGTTAGTGCTGAAGCCTCTCCCATGAGCGTACTTTCAAATGTAGATGCACCGCAAGACTGCTTGTAAAATGTCCATAAAAAGTGGTACACGTCTTCTGCATGTATGAAAAATTTAGAAAAAACGCCACAGCTTGGAGCATGAACATGTGGATGCGCAGTAAAGGATCGATTGTGTGGTGAAAGCCCTTTATGATACCAGGTACACGCAAAAAACTAATTTAAACAAGGCAATCTGCACCCCTTTTCAATTTCACATGCAGTATTAGTATATTACACATAACATACTCACTAATATTAATCACAATTTTATTGTTTGCACATGCTGTTGAGCGTGTGGTATTTGAGTCTTAGAAAATCAAGCTCAAAGTGTCCATAAGTCATTGAGCAATGAAAGTATTGCATTGTTTGAAACCCTCAGTACTGAGGAAAGTGAAATAACAAAAATGCTGCAAATTTCACATTTACCTTACCCCTCGCCCCAAGCTCAATGTAGAGTCCTGCTTCATTCAAGGGCATCTGCATGAAGGACAGACAAAGCTGTATAATTGTATATAGATATTATTTCCTCCAGGAACACGGCAGCAGGAGGGGTCCATGTACATACGTCCACCCATCCATTTTGTACGGCTTGTCCCTCTCTGGGTCGTGGGGGGGCATATGTCTTTGTAGTACATTCAATTGAATGTACTACAAAGACAAGATATTTGATGTTCAAACTCATAAACTTTATTTTTTTTTTGCAAATAATAATTAACTTAGAATTTCATGAATGCAACACATGCCAAAGTAGTTGGGAAAGGGCGTGTTCACCACTGTGTTACATCACCTTATCTTTTAACAACACTCAATAAACGTTTGGGAGCTGAGGAGACACATTTTTTAAGCTTTTCCTATTCTTGCTTGATGCACAGCTTAAGTTGTTCAACAGTCCGGGATCTCTGTTGTCGTATTTTAGGCTTCAAAAATTTCAATGGGAGACAGGTCTGGACTACAGGCAGGCCAGTCTAGTACCCGCACTATTTTACTATGAAGCCACGCTGTTGTAACACGTCGTGTGGCATTGTCTTGCTGAAATAAGCAGGGGCGTCCATGATAACGTTGCTTGAATGGCAGTATATGTTGCTCCAAAACCTGTACGTACCTTTCAGCATTAACGGTGCCTTCACAAATGTGTAAGTTACCCATGCCTTGGGCACTAATACACCCCCATACCATCACAGATGCTGGCTTTTGAACTGTGCGCCTGTAACAATCCAGATGTATCTTTTCCTCTTTTTTCCCAAGGACACAAATGTCCATAGTTTCCAAAAACAATTTGAAATGTGGACTCGTCAGACCACAGAACACTTTTCCACTTTGCATCAGTCCATCTTAGATGATCTCTGGCCCAGAGAAGCCGGCGGCGTTTCTGAATGTTGTCGATAAATGGCTTTCGCTTTGCATAGTAGAGCTTTAACTTGCACTTACAGATGTAGCGACCAACTGTGTTTAGTGTCACTGGTTTTCTAAAGTCTTCCTCAGCCCATGTGGTGATATCCTTTAGAGATTGATGTCGGTTTTTGATACAGTGCCGTCTGAGGGATCGAAGGTCACGGTCATTCAATGTTGGTTTTTGGCCATGCCGCTTACGTGGAGGGATTTCTCTAGATTCTCTGCACCTTTTGATGATATTATGGACCGTAGATGTTGAAATCCCTAAATTTCTTGCAATTTCACTTTGAGAAACGTTGTTCTTAAACTGTTTGACTATTTTCTCTTGCAGTTGTGGAGAAAGGGTTGTACCTCGCCCCATCTTTTCTTGTGAAAGACTGAATATTTTTTGGGAAGCTGTTTTTATACCCAATCGTGGCACCCACCTATTCCCAATTAGCCTGCACACCTGTGGAATGTTCCAAATACGTGTTTGATGAGCATTCCTCAACTTTATCAGTATTTATTGCAACCTTTCCCAACTTCTTTGTCACGTGTTGCTGGCATCAAATTGTAAAGTTAATGATTACTTGAAACAAAAAAAATATGTTTATCAGTTTGAACATCAAATATGTTGTCTTTGTAGCATATTCAACTGAATATAGGTTGAAATTGATTTGCAAATCATTGTATTACGTTTATATATACATCTAACACAATTTCCCAACTCATATGGAAACGGGGTTTGCATATATATATATATATATATATATATATATATATATATATATATATATATATACATATGTGTGTGTATATGTGTGTGTATATGGTGGCAAATGCAAGAAACACATCGTTGTTTCTTTCAGGTCTTTATTGTAAGACTGCCAACATGAGAATGAAACAATACAACACAATATGCACTTTTAAAGTGTGTCCAAGAAGACATATAAACCACACCCATTCTGCTGAGTGTGAGCATGGTCCTAGTGCCCGCCACACAGCCCCCCTCCGAACACCCAGACAGCAAGTTATGGGGAAAACGAAAACATTTCAGGGGGCCTCACTCGCCTGCCGTAACGAGTACAATGTCCATCCCGCGGAGGAGCGGGTGTATTCTTTGGGGAAGAACAAATATCAGGGCCCGGTGGAGGCGAAGGACATTCAACCCTAACAGATTTTGGAGGGCGACCTCGGCGGGGGACTCGGCCTGGCAGTATTTCTTCACCTGCAACACTATGCGCCGGTTTAAGCCTGTCTAGACAAAAGCATTCCCTGCGTGACATACAAAGACAAAACAGGCAGATTTAAGCTGCAATGGCACAAACGACTTAGGGAAACAGTGGTGGACCGGCCCGGGAGCCGAGGACCCCGTCGACAAAAAGAGAAACGGTCGCGGGGTACAAACCTCAGGTAAAAATGATATCGGACGGCGTGCCAAAACGCGCAACCCAGGCTGACAGAAATGCACGGGCAACGTCTACAGAGGCAGTGGAGGAAAGAGGAACCGCTTCTGGCCATCTGGTGGTACGGTCTACCATTGTTAGCAAGTGTGTATAACCCTGCGATGGAGGGAGGGGGCCAACTAAGTCCACATGCACGTGGTCAAACCGCCTGACCGGAGTCGGAAATGGTTTGACAGCCTCCTTAGTGTGCCGGTGGACCTTGGCGCGCTGACATGCCATGCGTGCGGCTGCCCACTGCCTAACATCCTTCCTAAGGCCAGCCCAAACAAAGCTGGCACCAACCAACTTGACGGAAGCCCGAACGCCAGGGTGCGACAGGGAGTGTATTGCATCAAAAACCTGGTGGCGCCAGTCTACCGGGACAACCGGCCAAGGGCGGCCAGTGGAAACATCGCAGAGAAGAGCGGGACCGCCATCCTGAACCACCACCTCTTTGAGCACGAGCGCCATACCCTCAGTTTTTAGTCCACGGATGTCGGGGTCGTCAGGCTGGTCAGCGGCCATTCCCAAAACATCTAAACCGAGCTGCACGGGGCACACGAGTAGGCGTGTGAGACAGTCAGCCACAAGGTTGGCCTTACCGGCCACATGCTGAATGTCCGTAGTGAACTCAGAGATGGACGACAAGTGATGTTGCTGGCGTGTTGCAAGATGCAGTGCCAACAACTCTCGGTCAAATACACTGTACTTCCGCTCGTTATTTTGCAGTTTACGACTGAAGAACGCAAGGGGCTGCCACACATTCGCCACCCGCTGCTTTTCCTGGCTGTGTGCTTTGGGTCATTGTCATGTTGGAAGATCCAGCCACAACTCATCTTCAATGATCTGACAGAGGGAAGGAGGTTTTTAGCCAAAATCTCACATTACATGGCTGCAGTCATCCTCTCCTTAATACAGTACAGTCGTCCTGTCGCATGAGCAGAAAAACACCCCCATGCATGATGCTACAACCCCCATGCTTCACAGTAGGGATGGTGTTCTTGGGATGGTACGCATCATTCTTCTTGCTCCAAACACATAGTGCAATTCTGACCAAAAAGGTCAATTTTGGTCTCATCTGTCCACAAAAGTTTCTCCCATGACTCCTCTGGATCATCCAAATGGTCATTGGCAAACTTAAGACGGGCATTAACGTGCTGGTTTAAGCAGGGAACCTTCCGTGCCATGCATGATTTTAAACCATGACGTCTTAGTGTATTATCAACAGTGACCATGGAAACAGTGGTCCCAGCTCTTTTCAGGTCATTGACCAAGTGTAGTCCTAGGCTGATTACTCACCTCTCTTAGCATCATTTAGACCCCACGAGGTGATGTTTTGCATGGGGCTCCACTCCCATTGAGATTGACCGTCATGTTTAGCTTCTTCAATTTTCTAATGATTGCTCCAACAGTGGATCTTTTTTCACCAAGCTGCTTGGCTATTTCTCCGTAGCCCTTTCCATCATTGTGGAGTTGTACAATTCACACGCAAGATTTCATCCTGTGGGGTCAAAATGATCACGAGAACGGTGATCAAAAATCCCAGAACCACACGGGGGACCTGGTGAATGACTTGCAGAGAGCTGGGACCAAAGTAACAAAGGTTACCATCAGTAACACACTACGCCGAAAGGGAATTAGATCCTGCAGTGCCAGACGTGTCCCCCTGCTTTAGCCAGTGAATGTCCAGGCCTGTCTGAAGTTAGCCAGAGAGCACATGGGAGAAGGTCATTTGGTCAGATAAAACCAAAACAGAACTTTTTGGTATAAAGTCAACTTGTCGTGTTTGGAGGAAGTAGATTACTGAGATGCATCCCAAGAAAACCATACCTACTGTGAAGCATGGGGGTGGAAACATCATGCTTTGAGGCTGTTTTTCCGATAAGGGGACAGGACGATTGATCCGTGTTAAGAAAATAATAATTGGGGCTATGTATCGTGAGATTTTGAGCCAAAACTTCCTTCCATCAGTGAGAGCTTTGAATGGTTGACCAAATACTTATTTTCCACCATAATTTACAAACAGATTCTTTAAAATTCCGACAATGTTAATTCCCGGATTTTTTTTTCACATTCTGTCTTTCTCAGTTGAAGTGTACCTATGATGAAAATTATAGACCTCCGTCATCATTTTAAGTGGGAGAACTTGCACAATCGGTGGCTGACTAAATACTTTTTTGCCCCACTATATGTGTGTGTATGTGTGTGTATAAATATGTATATATATATATATATGTAGGTGTGGGAAAAATCACAAGACTACTTCATCTCTACAGAACTGTTTCATGAGGGGTTCCCTCAATCATCAGGAGATTTTAATGGAAGCATTCACATACAATGGTTTATATAGGGCACAGAGTGGGTGGGTACAGGCAGGCGTAGGGTGTGGTGATTGGCTCATGTGTTACCTAGGAGGTGTTTCCGTCTGTGGCGGCATGTTGAAATGATTTCACTGCGCTTGTTGAGGGATGATAGATCTGGATGATATATAATAAACAGTTTCTCTTTCAAGCATAGGTTGCATCTTTTATTACCACTGTTGTAAGGTGTGCTGGATGCAAGAATTTGCCATGTTATTGAATATTCAACATCATTGTCTTTGAGGTTCCAAATGTGTTTGCTGAGTTCTGTAGAATTCCGCAAAGTTTGGTTTCTAAAGGAGGCGTTGTGATTATTCCATCTTGTTTTGAACGCTCCTTCGGTTAATCCTACGTACGTGTCGGATGTGTTAATGTCCTTGCGTATTACCTTTGCTTGGTAAACGACTGATGTCTGTAAGCACCCTCCGTTGAGAGGGCAATCAGGTTTCTTGCGACAGTTACATTCCTTATTGGTTTCAGAGTCGTTTAGTCTGGGGGTAGGCAGTCCTTTTGCAATTGTTTTGTTGTGGTTTGAAATGATTTGTTGTATGTTATTCATTCAGCTGTAGCTCAATTTATTGTTGTTCTTGTTGAATATTTTTCTTAGGGTGTTGCCTTTGGGGAAGTGTTTGTCGATCAGAGTGAGGAACTTGCGGCCGATGTTGGTTGAGACGTTTTTACTGAATGGCGGATTGTACCAGATGATGTTGTTTCGTTTTCTGCTCTTTTTTGGTTGGTTTCCTGGAATGGGTTCATAGGTGAGGGTGAAGTTGTATCCGCTTTCATCAAGTGCTTTCTGGTACGGGGGGGTTGCTTGGTCGAATTCAGCTTTGCTAGATGACAGCATCGATAGCCTTTTATTAATTCCGGTAGGTATTCTTTTCGTGGTGGTGGGTGGGTGGTTGCTGTCATGGTGCACGTATTGGAGTGTTGTGTTGGGTTTCGTGAATGGTTGGTAGCTGTTATTTCTCAGGTTGAAAGTGACGTCGAGGAAGTTGACGGTTTGCTTGTTGGCTTCAATCGTGATCCGTAGGCCGTTTTCTTTGAAGATTTGGTATATGCGCTTCTTGGTGTTCTCGCTGCTCCTTGGCGAGGCGCGGCACACTGCCAGTCCGTCATCACG